>NC_135872.1:11944537-12112037 GCF_031162955.1 Sander vitreus
AGTAAATCCTCATGTGTCATCACTTGATGGGTCGTTTTACTCATAAAGCAATAAGGGCGAGAGGCCAGTATGGTTACAATTAATTAAGCTGATGGCATTGAATACGGAAGAGGGTGTTGGAGGTGGGGGGGTCTCCTTGCACTGCCCCTGCAGTCTACATGTCAAAGTGTCCTTAGGCAAGATACTCAACCCCTAAATTGCTCCTACTCCCCTCCTGATGAGCAGGTGGTAACTTGCATGGTAGCCTCTGCCATCAGTGTATGAATAGGTGAATACTGGCTTGTATTGTAAAGCCTTTTAAGTGATCACTAAGACTAGAAAAGCACTAAATGTAATCCATTTGCCATATATCATATCATCGGGGTAATTGCCAATCCACTAGTCCTTTGGCGTTTTATAGCTCCTCCAGGGTCATATCTTAACACCTGACCTGCCCTGCCTCTCTTGCTGTTCAAAGGAAACAGGGATCACTGCAGGATTGGAAGGACATTTGGAGTGAGTTCAGTGGATTCATTCATCAACATCATACATTACTTTGCGTGTGAGAGAGAAACAGAGACAGGAAGAGAGAGGCATGTGTGTTTCAGCACCTTGGACAGTGATCAGTCCACTCTCTGACAGATGACAGGTGTTCAATCCCAGCTGATCTCTGATTCGACTCCTGCTGTCAGCGTCAGTATTGGGTCGGATGTTACAAGACCACCACCACCCCTTCTTTCTCTCTCCACTGCTCTGTGATTGTGTGTGTGCATGACTGTGTGTGCGCTGGAGAGAAGATGGCTTTCAGTGTTGCTGCAGTGAATTCACCATGGTCTTGATATTACATGAACTGTGTCATCCAAGTAAAGGATTATATTGTCTGCTCTCCCCCCCCCCCCCCATGGGCCAACACAGAAGCTGTTTGCTACATTGTTAGCCTACGTAACAAGTGTCAGTCTTTTTTACCCCAATTTCTTCCCTACTTCATTCAGTCAATGCTAATTCAAATCCTGTCCAATTCAAGACACAAGTGGCTTTCACTGATTTTCACTTAAGTAGAATGCTGTACTATATTTTAAAAGAAAAAGCAGAAGTGCACATGTAATCTTCTTTGCAAACAGTAGTTACCATAAAAGGTTTGTAAATACCAGACCTGCTGAGATAAACTGGTGTTACACTGTATTCTGTGACCCATCAGATTCTTTGACCTGAATAGGAATTTCAGATATATTGTAAAGGTGTAAATGCAGTGTAAACATACGTTATCATAGCCTACTTTATCTTAATTAGTTATTGACAAAATTGTGCCCCCATAGTATTTAGACAGGGTCACACATGTTGATAGCTGTTTACCAGAAAAAATGTGACCGCTATATATTCAGATTACCTATTACTGTGGATTTCCACTGGATGCGGAACGTCTGCGGACCGGCTCCGCTGCGGACCAGCTCCGCTGCAGAACGGCTGTGTGCTCTGCCGTCCGTCAATGCCGACTAGGTCCGGATTTGTTGCGGCACGGCTGCGGCCATGACTGACAGCTGTAGTCACGAGGACCCACAATATCTCGCGAATTCACGTAGAATAGAACCACAAAACCAACAACAGTTTGTTTCCATCCAGAGGAGTAGAGGGGAAACAACTCTGTGCTATGTTTTCAAGGTGTAGTGCAGGGAAATATGATCTGCTGTGAGCACGGTGTATTTTACTTTGAAAATGAACCAGATTTTTATTTTGTTTCTGTGTTCGACTTCCTGTCCCGCACTATCTGCCGTGTGCTGAATTGCTGCAGAGCTCTCTGGCGTCCGGCAAAAATAGAAGCTCTGCGTATCTGCTCCGGAGGGCTGCGGACCGCCGGAGCTGGGACGGAGTAGGGACACAGACGTTCCGCAGTCAGTGGAAATACACACATTGACTTTAATGGAAACCTAATGACTCCGTCAACGTTCTGGAGCCGTTCCGCAGCCAGTACCGCATCCAGTGGAAATTGCTGGTTAGTTACAGAGTCACAGATTTGAATAGCTGCAATAGCCTTTGTTGGTCCACAGTTTGGTCTTTTTCATCCTCCAGAAACACTGAAATTACAGCTATCAAAATGCATGACCCCGTTTAAATATTCAGGTTACAATGTTGTTTGGCAAGAGCTATCAAAATAAAGTGTGACATAAAGTATGATAAAATCATTAACAGTGGCAACATAGGTGAAATTTCTAACCAGTTCACAGAATCTAATGGGTCACAGAATATGGTGTAGTTGCTGATTTTGGCCACTTGGGAACAGCAGAAACACATTGTGAACACAACAATGACATATCATCATCTTTTAAAGGTGCAGTATGTAACGTGTTTAGTTGTTCATTATCAAAATCTGTGTTGCCCATTCACAAACTTTTTCATGAATATTTACCTCCACCATCAATTCCAAGTATTCCTTTTGGCTTGAAATTTTACATTTGCATTCACATGAACTGGGGTAGACACTCCATATTCATGCGCCATCTTGAAATATGTTAGCTGGTAAGGGACATACAGGACATACTGCTCCACCTTTCACGTTTTCGCTGTCACATGATAAACTCACATGTGCTGCTAATGGGTATCGTAGCTTCCCGGCCATGGCAAGTTTGAAGAAGGAAACATGGAGGACCACACGTATTCAAAATCCAAATTTCAGCAACAGGAGTCTTCTTCTTTGCCCAGAAACAGAGAAAAAGGATATGAAAAGAGCAAGAGACCGGCTTTTTGAAGCGTGAAGGCTACCATAGCTGTAATACGTACTTTGAACTGCGTGGTGCGAGAGAGTTGATTGAGATATATGATCTCAACGCTAGATGGGAGAAATTTCTACACATTAGACCTTTAAGTTGATTTGGTGAACTTGTTAGCAAACAGCCGCACATCCAACAGTTAAGGAGCAACATTATCATTCATTTGGAGTCTGTTTTCTGGTCACCTGGTGAATGTAAGTCACATCACTCTCCTTTTGAAATTGTTAAAAACAAATTGTTATACATATGGACATTGTCATAATTTGGTCGCTAGCTAAAGTTTTACGGCACTTTAAAGAGCAGGATTTTTCTACCAGGGAGTAATTGTAAACAAGCATTGTGATTGGGTCTATAAAAGCTCCGTGAAGCTGGTAATAATTCTCGACCCCTTTCACATTGTCATATTTTTCTGTCACTGATGTTAAATAACTTTACTGTATGTGACAATGTGGGGGACTTCTATAATACTGTAGCAAGCTGGCCCATAATTTACCAAAGCCCCTTACTGTTATTAATTAACATGAAATCATACAAATAAATACAAGTATTGCCCCATTATTTAATCTATATAAACATTTACTTCTCTGTTCTGTATTCCTAGGAGGGGCCCCTCTCCTTAATGCATTATAAAAGTGCGTCATTTAGCGAGAGAAAGTAAAAAAATAATTACTTCAACTGAGCGGTCAGATTTAAAGTGTATGTTATACATTTTGACAATAGTGGGTCATTAGATAACAGAGAAGAATCACAGGAGAGGTGGGCGAATAAGAGCAGTACATCAACAGATACGAGCTGGGATCAAACCCATCATACACTGAATCACCACGGCGCCCACCATATGATTCATTTAAATACTGTTTTTGACTAAGCAATGGCTCAGTTTTTAATTTTAACTGCTAAGTACACTAGGAAATTGTGTTATTTAAAGGAGGCTGATGTCTTTATCAGCATTACTTTGCCACAGATGGAAATCATTTGAATGGGAAAGGTTGTTACCCTCTTCACATCCTGAAAATAAACAGTTGATATCTCTCCCCCCCCATCTCTCTATCTCTTTTTTCTTCCCTAAATTGCTTTTAATCTTTTATTTGTATTACCTATTCCCAGAGTTGATACATGTCGTGTGATAATATTCTTCTACCCGCAGTATTTGTGTCAGTTTTGCATCCACAGTCTCTTTGATTGCTGTGGTTTTTAACCCTTGTGTTGACTTCGGGTCACACTGACCCGTTTTTACCCCGTTTTAAAAAATGGGACGTAGAAATGAGTGCTGAAAATGTGTAGAAGAAAAATTTTACAATTTAAAACATTGGAAAAGCAAAAACAAAAGGCGTCAAAAACATCGAAAGAAAAAGTGTTTTTTTCAAGGTTGACAGGAAAACAACACAAGGGTTAAGTCATTATTTTCCCTGTACACTTGTCAGTAGCTCTTCCTGAGTGCTTTCAGCTCAAACAACTTCCTGTCTGGAGAGGAAGAGGTCTGCCAGGAAGCCACATCCCCCTCCACTCCCACCCCAAGCATATCAAACCATATATGACCCCTAGAGAGGCTGGTGGGCCGATGTTATGTATGTAAGGCCGACTCCACATGTTATGTTTGATAGGAAAAGAGAGCAAAACACACATAATCCAGAATCAAACATCTTCAATATTTGGACAAAACAAAAGCCATAAATCAGGGAATCGATTGCATTCAAGGGGTAATATAAAAAAGCAATAAGGAAGACTGAAGAGTCCCTGTCATTAGGCTAACACTGGTTCATTACTATCTGGTGCCATGGGCAATAAAGACATCAAAGTGGAAGGCATCAAAAACTTAATTGATTTTGTTACAAGTCTTTGATGAGTCCTTGCTGTTATCTGCAGCTCTTGGCTTTATCAAAGAATGACACTCCAGGTTCTTGTTGTTAATAGGCTGGGCCTCTGCACAGTAGCCTGCAGGATCACACACACTGTACATCAGTATTAACTTAGAAATTAAAGCATTATCTCCGCTCTTAAGATATTCCACTACAGCTTGCTTCTTTCAGCCCAACTCTCTTCTTCTGTCTGTCGTCTACCGCTTGTCAAACAACTTGACATTCATGCTGCTACTAGAGCTGGGTGATATGGAGAAAATCAAATATCACGATATTTTGGACTAAACACCTCGATATCGATACTGTAAGGTTGACTATTGGTGCTCTCACAAAATATTTTCACAAAGAGATTTTTGACAAAGGCTCATCAGTGGATATAATGCCTAAATGGGTAAAGGCAAATAATAAAACAGCTAGAATAGTCTAGTGTGTTCAGAAAATTGCATCACTTTACTGTAATGCAGCCTTTAAAAACAGGAAAAGACGAACACTTATACCATATTACGATATCCAAAATCTAAGACGATATCTAATCTTGTATCATGATATCAATATAATATCGATATATTGCCCAGCCCTAGCTGCTACTTGGACATTTTGTTTGTCATCTTAAGTGTAAATCTTCAATATATTTTCTGGGCTGAAACAGAGCTTTGTGCTATCCTACACACATTATTTAAATTCCTTTTCTTCCCTGTAGCACAGTGAAACAATTTTCTTTACATCTTTTGCTGGAGCAGACATTTACTGTGTGTTATACATACTGTGATACATATTTAACCCACACTGTCTCTTGTTGGGCTCGTAAACTGGTTTGGAAATACGACAAAATGAAACTAGCATGGAACAACAAAGATGAGATGCTCGAAGGCATACAGGGAGACTCATGATTACATCCCAAACATTAGGGCAGATATTAACAAAATGCTTGCCACTGTTCTATTCTACACTTAATGTTTTTGTTCTGTTGCACTCTATAGATCCAAGTAAAAGTGAAAAACTAAAGAAATACCTCTATGCATTCTTCATTCGTGTTAGCTTGAGTTTTTCACAGTGTTCTCCATCCTTCTCTTTTCAGCTCCGTCTGTCTGCTTGAAAATAAGAGTACATTTCTTTCTCTTCCACCACATGTCGGTTTTTTCAGTGGCCCTGATTCTATTTCTCACTGTTTCCACCAAGGCCAAAAGGCAACCTGATTAGCAAAATGTTGTTTTAGTTTGGTGTGGAGCACCTTACATAAGTTTCACACAATCTGCTTTTCTAAACCCACGTCTCGCTTAGATAAAAAAACTGGTATGACAGCGATGCCTCTGTTTTGAATAATGTAGGAGGAATATTGTCTCCTTCCCTATGTGACATGTAACTGGTGTTTATTTTCTAAAATTATTTCAAAGGATGTGGGTTTTGTAAGGTTGTAGAGAGTGGGGAGTGATGAAAAAGAGAGAACACGGCTATGAACTAGAGTCAAAATGGGCAAAATTGTATTGGTAAAATGATACTGATGAGGTTGAATGAAGCATAATATATTTTCAGGTTTTGCTTTTGCATGTCCGTGTCTTTTTCTCCTTCTAAACTCAGAAGTTGTTTGCTCTGTGAATGTGTGAAAAGATACTTTCAGCACAAGTAATAAAAACTCATCAGGCAGAATTTATTTATTTCTATTCTCTTCTTGTTCTAAACTTATAATTAATTAACTGTGTGTGTGTGTGTGTGTGTGTGTGTGTGTGTGTGTGTGTGTGTGTGTGTGCGTGTGTGTGTACATATGAACGTGTGTCAGTACACATCAGCAGTCCACATGCACCCAAACAAATTCAACACCCACACAAAAGCGTCAGGCAAAGGACACAATTCATGAGCATCACAAAGCAACCAGGTGAACACAGGCTGTAGCACGCATGACTGAGTCAGGTTAATGCACAGTGACTGGCTCTCTGTCCTGTGTATAACCTTAAGTACACACTGCACCAAGATATTATTGTTTTCTCGATTATTAAATCATGGAAATTATTTAACCTTGGCAAAAAACTCACTTCTTTTATGTTATTTCTCTTCTGTGGAAGTCTTTTCTCTCTGTTTTTGTTCTGTCGCATAATGAGTCCTATTGTAGCAATCTGCATTTGTTTTTTGTCTCCTGTGGCTCCACACAGCCTGTCTCATTTGTTTGTTTATCAGGTATTTAAGGCATTTATTTGTCTTGTCACTGGTCTTTAATGTGACAAATGTAAACATATTTTAGACAGGAATAATATGATAAATGTCTTTCAGCAAATCAATCCTTTACTTAGTAAAAGTACGAAAACTATAATGTAAACATTTTACAAGTAATAATCTTGCATTTAAAAATCCTAGTTTTTCATTTTTATTTCTATTTTAAATTTGGCCCATTAAAAGGCAAGTAATTATTGTACATGCAGAACTTAAAATTAAGACAAGTAGGTAAAGAACACAAAAAATGAGTACTAAATGTAGTAGTTTTACTCTACTACACTACTAGTATAAAGTAGCATAAAATGGAAATCCTCAAGTAAAGCCCACTGTACTTAAGTACAATACTTGAGTCCCTTTTTACCACTGGTATCTGACATATTTCAGATTTTACTACCTTTTTTTATTTTACTTGTTTTGAATCTTGCAAAACTTTTATATTAATTTATTTATTACACTGTGACTGACAACCTACCTGACCCAGTCTCATAACGCAAGCAGATAAATATCAAGATTGATTTACATATGCTGTATAAATTGCCCTTGCTCTGTCTCAAACTTAAATAACAATATATGCAATGCCATTATTGAACCATTTATGTTTCTAACCTCTGCTCCTCACCTTCCAGGTCTTTCCTTCTACAGCCGTGTGGCAGAGAACTGTGAGGATGTGGCCCGCTTTAATGAGGTCAGTGTCTTCATTTCTCCTGTCATACACTAATCCACCTCGATAATGACGATAAGCAATTAGCTCTTCACTTAATAGAACCGCAACCTTTCAGTCTACACTGCAGATAACAATACACGGATTTCACCGGCAGCATGTTTTGTCAATAAACCTATTGGTAAGTCAATAAGTAGGAGACATAATGTAGGTAATGGAGTCAGTTTGTACTTTTTATGTAATGTCTGTTCTTAGATTAAAGTAATGACATTTATACAACTCAAACTTAACAGTGTAGCATTAGACACGAGTACAGGAGCATTTTACTTTTACACCTACACAATCAGGGTTCAATTACTATAAATGCTATGAGTTTTTTGAATTCCTTCAACTGTAATGAAGGAAGCATCTTATGATTTGATTACTATTGACCAATCAGTTCATTTGAATGGGTCTTGCGAAAACAAATTTCCACCAGGTTTCAGTTCTTGGTATTTAATACTTGAAATTTGCTTTTTTTGGAAACACTTTTCAGTAAAGATACAGTACATTACGTAAAGAATAAAGAACATCAGATGTAGATTATTGTCAAATCTGCTTCAGATTCAGCGCCTCTTGAGAGTTAAACAGTAATATTTAGTTTTTTTACCTTACCTGGCATTGTGTCATTAAAGGTGCTCTAAGTGATGTTTTTTAGGCTACAACATTTTTCGTCACATACAGCAAACATCTCCTCACTATCCGCGAGCTGACTGTCCCCTGAACACACTGTAAAAAAACCGCGGTCTCTGTAAACAGCCCAGGCTCCACAAACGCCAACAAAAACAAACCGCGCCAACCTGCACCACGAACCATAACAAACAGTGTTCCAGCCAATAACTGACAAGAAGGAGCAGGTTGAGCCATCACTGCAGCAGCGTTAGCCAGTAGGCTACTTCCACAATGCACGTTCATTTACAGTGGGTTCAGGGGACAGTCAGCTAGCAGATAGTGTGGCGATGTTTGCTGTATGTGACAAAAAATGTTGTAGCCTAAAAAATGCGTCACATCACTTAGAGCACCTTTAAATCATAATTGGATTCTGAAGAAACTTCTGTTGTTGGTGCAGGTCAGGAAATGTAAAATGCTTCACTTTTGGTGTAAAGAACACTTTCCTGACCGCAAATTACTGTTGCTGTCAGTAAAAGAATGTTTGCTGTAAGGTTTTTAGAAATTAGATACACTTTGAATTTATTTTACTAGTACAGTGCCTGTTCAAAATGTGCCTGTTTGGAACGGCCGTTTGCTTGGCCTGTGTTATTGTTGCTTGTAGCTTTCTCCAGAACCATTGTAGCAAAAAATTACTTACAGAAGGACCCCAAAGCACTTAATATGCAGCCACACTGTATAGTCTACTACTGACTTACTGTGCACTTCTAACCCAGAGAAAAGCATTGTACTACTACATTGAGTAATCAGACATTTGCCTCATGGACTCATGGCGGTGCGCCATGCGCCACCCATCTGGCCCGTTATGAGAGCCAATCAGTAAAAAGCTGCATTAATCCACTACCAGAACCGGACCGATTAGCCTACAGAGACAGACTCACATTGGACTCACAGAGACGGAGTCAGCCGGCTCCGGAATGTGAGTGTGTGTACGCAGAGAGAGAGGGGCGGAAGAAAAGGTGGAAGGTATTGCAAATAAAGAGAGTTTTTGTTTAACTACATTTTTGAGTTGTCTTTTTCGTCAACGATACATATTGATATCGCCACCTATTCTAGTCTGTTGACTATATGCTGAGGATATCAGAGACGTTGACAAAATGGGTTGGTGATGTAATGTAACGAATGCTGATGTTGTTGACGATGGTTGTTGTTGATGTTATTGGGTCAACTTTGTAAGGCTGATATGCACTTTTCCTACTTTGTGTAGGCTACTTTGACGCTGCTACCCATGCACCTTGCTCAGTACTTGTATGTATTTGTTCTCATACTATAACGGTTGTGTTACCAGTTTTTACTGTTGTTACTCTATTCCCCCCCACCCCACTCGTGACTGTGTGTATATCTCATATGTATTTATGCAGTCATGTAACGTTGAAAGCAGCAAAAAGTGAACGCAATCAAAGCCAGTGAACCTCCCCTCGCTGCTGTACAGAGCGTCTTCAACAGCCTGCTGTGTCTTCGTGTGACGTCTATTTTTTATTTATTTTCCTCAACCTTTATTGTGCGGTCGTTTAGTTTAATTCACAGTTTATTAATATCCAATATCCAATGCTGTCCAAACTGATCCAAATTCCAAACCCCAAGTTCATTGGATCCCCAGGTCACCAAATGTGAAGTTGATCGGATGAACGGTTCATGATATATTTTAAAAACAGACACACACGCACACGTTACTTTATTCTTATGATTATTATAACAGCTGCTTTTTACATTTAAATATATCTTTTTCTTTCTGCATCTCTGCAGAGGATAGGTTCCATCCATTGATCAATTTGAACCTTGACACTATACCAGCATGCATTGTGTTAGAAGCAGTGTAGATCTAAGAGCAATTTAAAGTTTCCAGAGCACCTAAACTGCTTGTCTTTGGACTCTGGGAAGAAACTAAAGCTAAACTAAGGCTTAACATGGCACACACCCATCCACTACCCCAACTTCCACTCTCTTAACTTCTTGCTCTCTACATATAGGGGCCAATACTTCCTGCGTTGACACTTAACATTGGCATTGCACGTAAACAACGATTTTCAGAATCATCCAATATGGATGTAATTGGATACTTGACTGCGCGCAGACACAAGGAGAAACTCCACACAAACCTTTATGCTGTGAGGGGACAGTGCTAATCAATGAGCCAGCCAAGGATCACGTCTTATCACCTAATTAATTTTCAAACCCAAAATTACTTATTCTCATTTGTAAATGGTGGCTGTCCTGCCAAGTGTCTCCTAATAGCCCTCTCCTGTTCGCTGATGGCCTATCAGAGTCTGAGAGGCGAGACAGAGGTAGTGGCCTCTACCCATGCCTGACATTGAACACTTGCTCTGTTGTAATTAAACTAGACACTCCACACTCCACTGCTGTAGAGAAGATGAGCTGGTCCTCTAAATAATTCTGCCAGAACTTGAAGATCTTTGAATTTGAAAAAGAAAGTATAATGGATATGAACACAGACCAGAGTAAGCCTTTCAGAACCTTAAGGATTTCACTGCAGCCCCTCTGGTGCTGGTTCATCTGTCTCTTTTGTGGCTGCAGTGGGATTCTGGGAAATGTTCCCAATAGAATTCCTGTAGGCTTCTGTCACACTGAGAAACCAGCGTTGTGATGGATTTAAATGCAACGCGTCATATAAGGGAGCAGAGGGGGTATATGAGAAAGAGATGAGGGTTGGGGGATCAAACAGAAGTACTGGAGGAAAAGACTACCTCTGGTAGTGGATAAAGTCAGGTGAATGAAATAAGAAAAACAAAAGAAAGAGAGCCTCAAGCACATAAAGTGCCTTCCAAGGGGAGTTTTTTCTTTCTCTGAGCTGCTTGCTTTCACAGAAAATTATTTTTTTTTCCTTTGATGGGCTCAGGCAGAGGCACAGGCAGGGGGCTGCTTCCTTTGCTGATAACCAGGGCTTTTGTTTTCAGTCTAATTAGGAAAATGGCAAAATAACAGAACACATTTAGTAACTTAGTCATACACACACACACACACACACACACACACACACACACACACACACACACATTCAAAGTCCCTGCAGAAATAATATTGTTTTCATAACGTCATGGGTGAAATATAAGAGAGAAAAGTAAACAAAAAGGAGAAATGTGTCAACAACAAAAAAAGAGGAAAAAAAAAGATATATATATATATATATATATATATATATATATATATATATATATATATATATATATATATATATAATGGTGCATTATATTATTCCTGAAGCCTACAGAAACTGGTGTAGAACTGAGTGGCTGGCTCTCATATGTGATCTCTTGTGACAGCCTCACCCGATGCTCTGGTCGCGGTCCTGTAGTGCTTGGGAGGTCGTTAGCATCACTCAGCATCAATAGAACGTCCAGGCTTCCCTTGGGACGACTTGTGCTTCCACTAGTTCCTGAGTCTGTGTGTATTTGTGTGTGTGCATGCGTGGTTGTGTTACATGCTGCTGGTGCCTGAGCATACTGTTTTCCGAGCCACCTCCTACCCCCACCCCACAAACTCCCAGAGCAATTCCTCATCACATCCTCCTCATTTGACATCTTCATCCTCAGCACTGGAACATTTGCATGGCTCAGTGAGCTCAGTCCAGCCCCTGAAGTTGAGGCCCATTAGCATAGAGTTGTGTGTCTTTTTGCTTCATGCATGGACTAGCAGGATTCCTTTGAACTAGTATGCCTATGAATAGTCTGGATGGGGGAATCTGTATTCATTATTCATTCCATGGTGGGACTTGGCTTTTAGCTGCAGTACACCAGGGCTCCCCCTCATTAGTTAAACATGACTGGAGCAAAGAACAGAAAGCCCTGCAAGAACTGTATGTGACCACAGAGTTAATTCAGTGTGGGCCTATGGATATAGCTACTGTACATGTGTATGTGTCCATGTTAATGTGTGTGGAGAGAGAGAGGGCACATGAAGAATTTTATAAGGAATGTGTGTTTGTTTAGTTTACAAACAGGATGTCAAGAGATTTGAACTCTGCAGACAAGGAAAGGGGAATTATTATGCAAACATTATGAGTGCAGGAATGTTCCTTCTTCACTAGCCTCCAGCTGCTACATCCTCCCTACAGTGTACTAAGTGCACAGTCTGACTTTTTCATGAGAGTCTTGTAATTACGTAATGTTAATTCTGAGTCCCATGACTTTTTTATGGGTTTTTTAGGCCATTGTGTACTGTCTCCTACAAATTAGGTTTGTATACAACTAATTTGCAACTCAATGGATTTATCACCACGATGAGAAAACATTCTTTAAGGAGCACTGCACCAATTCACCATTATACGTCTACAACATTGTTGAATTCACAATGAACAGTTTAGAAAAGTTATCAGAATTGTTGCAGCAGAACTAGAGATAAAGCCTACATTACCCACAATGCAACTTGGATGCTTTATACAATTTTTGTACAGTATGGTTATGTTGTTAGGCACTAACAGCTATTGTTTAGGTTTAGGTTAGGAAAACACAATGGTCTTGGTTTAATAACATCCAATAGTCTCGCATTGCCAGCCCTTCCTCCACAGCGCTGCGGAGGAGGGTCTGGCTAGTCCACACAGCATTCCGGGATGGGAGAAAAACGTGCTCTGGTTTATTGGCATTTTTTTAATCCAATCACAATCGTCTTGGACGGAGCAACGGCGCCTCTGCAAAATAGCCTCGGGAAGGAACTTGTTTTGGTGGAACATGTGTCGGTTCAAAGGTTGTTTTAGTCGTACAACAAAAAACTCAGATTTGACAGATAGTCTAGCTAGCTGTCTGGATTTACCCTGCAGAGATCTGAGGAGCAGTTAACCATAGTCCTCCTAAATCCACTGGAGTTTAAAATGCCATCACAAAGAAAGCGGAAGTGATGGACATCCGGCGTAATTTCTGGTGGTACTTGAACAATCCTGGAAATGAAACGTCAATATAGACTACATCCACAGTGATTTGGAGCACGAGACGTGGAATTTTTACTCTATTAACATTTATTAACCAAACCACAATCTTCCCTTAACCATAGACAAAATGCTTTTTTTGCCTAAACCTAACCACAAGGGACTGAGGTTATAAAACCTGGGCTAGGGCATAAAAACCCTGTGGTTTGTACACCAACCATCCACCCCAAACATGCTACGTATGACTTGTGCACAGTACAAAAACAATGAACCGACAAAACCTAATTTGCAAAATAAATTAGTAGTACAGTATATAAAAACAATTTCTAAGGGACTGTTTGTTATTTATTTAAGGGGCCACCAGACGAGTTTTGGGACCTTTTAGCCAAAAAAGACATAACTCTCCCCTTGCCAATAATAACTTTTCTATGACCCTCCAAAACAATGTGGATGAATGGCATGACCTTCCCCCAGCAATTTATCAATACCTTCTGTACTAGCTTGCACTTGACAAATAGACACATTCCCATTATTTTTTACCAGCCATGATATACATGATGACACCTCTGCATTCTCATCTGACGCATCACACTCCTCTGTTATGGTGTGGTGGCCATTTCAGTAGATTTACTCACTAACATTGTTGTGGAAACACAATAAGCATGGAAACTAAATGCACACTGCCTGCATTGCTGCATTACTTCAAATACTAAGTTACTCCTCTAGTAAACTAGTATTCACTTGAAATAAAACAATAAAATATTGAGGCCATTCAGCAAGGCACTCTGGGTAACATTCAACAAACAAACTGGTTGCTATGGACTCGTCACTAGGCTTCCTCCACTTCGCCGTTTAAACAAAGTGGAATAAACGTATAAAAGTCCAAATCTACACAAAACCCGCAATCAATTAGTAAGCTGACATCAAATGTGGCATTTAGGAAACCTTTATTGCAACCTTGGCACGGTAAGATGTCCAGACATAGTGCAACAGTCATTTTCGTTTTTTACGTCCTGCTGCTGCCATCGTCAGCCAGGAAATACTTTTTTTTACTAAAGCAGTATATGAAATCAGATGTATTACCTACCACCATTTAGTTGTTTTGTGTTATTTAAGATATTTATAAAATATCTGATCATGTCAGACGTAATTATTCCACTCAGTTTTTAAACAATACAATTATCCGTTTTAGCCACCAGGGGGCAGCTCCCCCTGCCCCCCAGCAAACTCATGGGTCAGACCCATCTGGTAGTGAAGGAGGGCAGAGACTAAGAGCTACATGGAAAAATATGCACCAAACAAGCCACTTTGAAATTTTGCTGTTTCATGAATACAAACCCAGTCCTCAGTCCCCCCCCCCTCTGGACTGAAAAATGTTGGATGACCCTCCCCTCAGCAAAGAATAAAAAGACATGACCCTCCCCTATTTTCCTCCGGTGGTCCATTCCATAAATACCGAACGGTCCCTAATGGAAAGTGTTGCTTTTAGTAGTCGTCAATGTTAATGTTCTTGCCGTAATTCACCACTGAAAGCCTCATCAGCTTGAACTCAAGTTTGTGCTGCGGCTGATCAAAGAGAGTAGGAAGAGACCACAGTGACGTCACTTCCACAAAACTTCCCCGACTGCCTGTGTAATCAGGTTTAAGAAGCTAGTGGGCTTGAGTAAGGTGTATCTGTTATATGAGAACATACCACTATCAGGGTGAGGTTTTTAAACTAATATACATCATACTCAGTAGTACAGGGTTCATATCTAATGAGCCACCGGAGAATAAAAGACTCTTAAAACATAACTTCATGCATTAGGGTGATCCATCTCTGGAGGTCATATTTCAGATGATCCTTTACTGACCACTTGACCATAAGTAAGAAGAAGAGAAGTTGAGGTTGCCACTGGACTCAACACAAGCTGGAATATTGCTGGTGCTAAAAATTTTTGCTAAGTTCTTTTAGATTGAGTACTGCTCCAGGGAGGTGCTTTCCCATCTCTGAGTATACTGAATAAATGATGATCTGAGCAGAATATATTCTTTGCCTGCTTTGAGTTTGAGGGAAGCAAGAAGCTGAAATTTGAGCACCCAAAATTAGCATATTGGAATCTAGAGATAGCATCCTTAATAGAAAATATAGAAACTAATTTTAGTGACATTTTGTTTTTAAGCTGGTTGTGTATTTAGAATGACAAAACAGCAGATTTAAACAAGTGTGTTGATGTGCACACAGAGATATATAGCAAAAACCAAATTTCTCTAGTGAATGCTGTATTTTTACGTTGTTGTTTGAGCCCTTAGGAGAATAAACATTTCTCTTTTGCTATTCTCTGTGTACCCATGTGCATAAGCTTGTAACTCCTCTGCCTTAATGAGTCTCTTTCAAGAGTGACACAGTGCCAAACACTGGCACAAAAAATCAGTCAACAAAGTAAAGTAATGCATTTTCCACCAAGTTCCTAAACTATGAAATATGAACTAGTACTGTAAAGACAAAATATGTACAAAAACAGAAAACTACAATAACACAAATTCAAATGCTGATTAATAGAGTGTATAGAGAGTGGTTTGTACATTTGAAGCAGTGTGTAACCGAACAGCAGGTGTGAAATGTATAGCCGTAAACTATATAGCTATGATAAGAGGGTACTGCTGTACTAGTGAACAGTATATACTGAGAACATTTTGGAGGTTTGTAAGAAGTTATGTGTTGGGGCAGCTCAGCTCTAACAATAACTGTTATCATCCTTGATCACAGATTGTCTTGTCCTCCACAAAAAAAAAATGGTGAAACAATAATCCCACTTCGGCATTGTTTCATCATTTGTTACACGGCATAGTTGGAAAAGTAGGCACCAGATGAACAGAAGGTAGAACATCTGTTTAAAACAAAAGGAGAAAAAATCCATCTCAGCAGAAAAATCTCACAGCACAGGGTTGTGAAGCACCTAACTTGACAAATGTGTTGTTCATTACCTCTGCACCATCTGGTCTTCCACAGCAGAAACTGGTGAGCTAATTGCATTTTTATTAGACTCCGGCTTAAAACAAAATGAAACTTTATTGAATTAACTGGATAAAGTCACATACCTGTCCTCACTGCCTCTCAATTTCAATAGAGGAAGAAGAATTTAATTCCAAGTAGAGATATCTACCATTTGGTTTAACTGTCCGCCTTCCCTTATATAAAAGTGAAACTGAGTTTGTATGGATTAAACTTGTAGTAGTAGTTTGGGGTAGAAACATTCCAAACATTGTCAGTATCTACTTGTTATTAATGGTTGATAGTATTATTGCAGTAGAAACATAGAAAATACCACCTACAGCCAGGGCTTGTAGCAGCTACAATCATTGATAAATATACATTCTGAGTGAATGAAAGATTCTGACTGGATTAAAGTCAATATGTCTGCAACCATGACATTTTTTTGACACATATTGTAAATGAGACAGAGATGAATTCAGAAACATTGGAGCATGACACCAGAGAAACAGAGCGGGGATGGAAATAAAAACAGAGACAGTCCAATTGAAAAGGTAAACTGAGACTGGGTTGGGGTGGTAGTGGTGAGGTGGATGGGGTGGACATGCAGCGGTGTCAGTGAGTTTCGTAGCAGAACCAGCTTATCAAAAAATGCCGTTTCATCCAGACTGTCAGACACACACGCACACACACACACGCACACACACACACACACACACACACACACACACACACACACACACACACACACACACACACATCTAGTGTATGTGTTGCAATGGTGGAAGTACTTAGATCCTTTACTCAAGTAAAAGTGGCAATACTACCATATAAAAATACCACCAACACTTGTTTAATTCTGCTGCTTTGTTACACTAAAATAAAAAAAGTCATAAATTAGTTTACAGTAAGTATGCCAAGTGTTCTAATTTTGGTTGCTCAAATTCAAGCCTTGAGCTTCCCTTTCAACTCTAAAGAAAAGGAAATATTCTGCTCAGATCATCATTTATTCAGTAAACTCAGAGATGGGAAAGCACCTCCCTGGAGCAGTACTCAATCTAAAAAACTGGTGAGGTCAAAAAACTATTTTTAGCACCAGCAATATTCCAGCTTCTGTCGAGTCCAGCGGCAACTGCTACTTCTTAGTTATGGTCAAGTGGTCAGTAAAGGATCTTTTCAATTAATCTTTTATAATCTTTTATATATATATATATATATATATATATATATATATATATATAGAGAGAGAGAGAGAGAGAGAGAGATCTACGATAAAATAAGATTTTACTTATTTAAATAAAAAGAAATAAAAAATGAATGGCAGATAAATAAACAAATGTGTGGCAAACACTGCAAAATAAAATCTACAATCTCACAGTTAGCTCAGTCTCAACAAAATTAGTAAACTACTTAACAAAAACAACCTTAAAGGTTCCCCAAAGTTAGTATCAACTGTGAAGGTTTTCTGTGTTGCTATGTTATTTACAGAAATACATTAAACAAAGGATGGACACAGTATCCCTCCTCTCTGGATTCTGTATATCCTCAGTATTAGTGTACATGTAAAAAGAAAGAAATAATACATATTTGGAGGTGCAGTTTTTAATAACTGAACTCAAGGTCATTAAATGTTCCGAAGCATGACTTTCCAAAAGCCAAGGACCACAGGACTTAACGACTTCAGACCTGACCTCTGTGGTTATGAAGTCCTTTGAGCGCCTTGTGCTTTCTCACCTCAAAGCCATCAACGACCCCCTCCTGGACCCCCTGCAGTTTGCCTACAGAGCCAATCGGTCTGTAGACGATGCAGTCAGTTTGGCCCTCCACTACATCCTCCGGCACCTGGACTCTGCAGGAACCTACGCCACGATCCTGTTTGTGGACTCCAGCTCTGCCTTTAATACCATCATCCCGGCTCTGCTTCAGGAGAAGCTCTCCCAGCTTGGTGTGCCTGACTCCACCTGTAGGTGAATCACTGACTTCCTGTCTGACAAGCAGCATGTGAAGCTGGGGGAACATGTCTCCGACTCACAGACCATCAGCACCGGATCCCCTCAGGGCTGTATTCTTTCCCCTCTGCTCTTCTCCCTGTACACCAACAGTTGCACCTCTGTCTGTCAAGCTTCTGAAGTTTGCGGACAACACCTCCCTCATCGGACTCATCTCTGATGGTGACGAGTCCGCCTACAGGTGGGAGGCTGACCATCTGGTGACCTGGTGCAACCAAAACCACCTTGAGCTCAACGCTCTAAAGACAGTGGAGATGGTTGTGGACTTCAGGAAGAACCCAGCCCCGATTGCCCCCATCACCCTCTGTGGCTCCGCAATTGACACTGTGGAGTGTTTCTGCTTCCTGGGAACTATCATCTCCCAGGACCTCAAGTGGGAGCTGAACATCAGCTCCCTCGTCAAGAAAGCACAACAGATAATGTACTTCCTGCGGCAGCTGAAGAAATTCAACCTGCCAAAGACAATGATGGTGCACTTCTACACAGCCATCATTGAGTCCATCCTCACATCCTCCATCACCATCTGGTACACTGCTGCCACTGCCAAGGAGAAGGGCAGACTGCAGCGTGTCATTCGGTCTGCAGAGAAGGCGATTGGCTACAATCTGCCGCCGCTCCAGGACCTATATGCCACCAGGACTCTGAAGCGTGTTGGAAAGATTGTGGCTGACCCCTTCCACCCTGGGCACAAACTCTTTGAGCCACTCCCCTCTGGCAGGAGTCTGAGGTCCATCAGGACCACAACCACTAGCCACATGAACAGTTTTTTCCCCTCCGCCACTAGCCTTATCAACAAGGCCCGGAAACCATCCTGACTCTCTCCATACTACACCTCTGGCTCTACATGCCACTGTTACTCTGCTGTAGTGTTCCTTTTTACTTTTTACTACTGTTACTACTTATTTTATTATTTATTTTACTTTATTAATACATACTGTGTGTATATGTTTATAATTATATTGTTTATATTCTTTTATCCTTCTTATATTTAGAGAATGTGTGACATGCACCAACTACACCATGACAAATTCCTTGTATGTGTAAAAAACGTACTTGGCAATAAAGCCCTTTCTGATTCTGATTCTGATTCTGATATCACCAAAATGAGTGGCTCAAGGTTTTCAAAAGGATACAAATGCTGTGTAATTCAAACCAAATTCACATTGGACAAAATGAAAGGGAAAAAAGCCATTTAAAGAAGCAGAATAATTAAAGGTTACTGTACGTCGGCGAGTTAAGTTCTTACATTTAAAATTTTACTGTTAATATTTCACTCACCATCCTAAATATTGTAGCATATGGAGCTGGCTGATAAAGCCAGCTGTAATGAGAAGGTGGCTTATACTGCCTCTTTCAGCAGTCTACCCTTATCTCTTTTATCCTTTAAGAATACACCTAAGCCTTGCAATCCAAGTGCAGAGGACTGCATCATCATAAGATCACAACAAGCCTGTAAACTCAACACAAAAGCCTACACAATGCATGAAGACTGCTCTTACTGTAAATACTGTATAACACATTTCTCCCAACCCTTGCAGGGAGTGAATATGAAAGATAGAACATATTGTTCATAATTAATCATACTGTAGAGATGCCTTCATCCTCTGTGTCCATGGCAACAGTCATGAAATATCAAAGGATGGTGAGCGGGGGAAACTGAGGACGGCCTGGTCAATGTTCCAGCGTGAAATCATAGCGGTAATAGCTGATCTTCAGTTGAGTATTTAGCCCCTCTGATTGGCCACTGTGGCCTCAATGCTTCCAGTTAGTGAGGTCATATCTGTCACTTTTAATGAGTCGCCTCACGCCACCAATTAGGCTGTGTATCATACAGTACAGAGTTAGAGGGGGAGCTGGGAATAGTAATGTATGTTCGTCAGCTCAAAAAGTAGAAAGGAGAATCTAAAACAAGACCAGTGTTGTTTTTTTTATAACAGTCCATGGTGATTGCTTTTCTGATAACTATTGCACATTTCTTTATCCACATACAGTAGTCTGTGATATTTTTTTCTAAAGCAAGTCAGACTCAATGTTAGCGTAAGCACATTGCAGCAGTTTTACGTCAGTCAGTGTTAGAAACACAGTGACTACTTGACAGCTTCAAGTCTGATCTGTGCAGAGCTACCAACTATACAAAACGCCCTGCACACCCGTACTGGTGTTTTCACTTGTGGCCAATTAGACCTGTGCTCAGATTGGGGTTGGGTGAAGCTATTTTGAATGATTTATTTTACTAATGATAATGATAGAAGTGCAATATTTCCCACCCTAAAGCTGCAGTCAGATCAAAATTCTCCTGGTGTAATGTACTGGCGTGGTGGGGCTGAAA
Organism: Sander vitreus; assembly: GCF_031162955.1. Taxonomy (NCBI): domain Eukaryota; kingdom Metazoa; phylum Chordata; class Actinopteri; order Perciformes; family Percidae; genus Sander; species Sander vitreus. The sequence goes on from NC_135872.1 coordinate 11,964,909, forward strand.
GTAGAGGGGACAAGAAATAGCAGGGGTAGGGTCGCAGTAGGGCTGGGCAATATATCAATATTATATCAATTATGTAACTAGATATCGTCTTTTGTATATCGTTATATCGTAGTATGGCATAAGTGTTCTCTTTTCCTGGTTTTACTGGCTGCATTGCAGTTTTTGGCACTTCTGCATTGGCTTCATTTTTTCCAGCACTGGCAGTTGCCGCTTGGGGCTAACATGGCTAGCAGGCAAACAAAAGCAGTCCACAAAGTTGTACCATACAGGCTTACGTGCTTATGAACTAGTGTAACTGATAAAAAGTGCACCTACGAATATGTATTTACTTGCAGTTGCACCAAGTACAGTATGTTTGTGAGTTGAAAGAATTTTCTTCTTGCTAAGTGTTCTTGTGTAAAATGTGCCCTTATGGAATGAATAACCTTCCAATATTACACACAATAGGGGTAAAGCGCAAAAAAAGAATTTATGAATAGTGAACTTAAGGGTGTTGTTTCGAGTCCCTGTTTACATGTTTATTAGAATTTACCTTTATGACACACTGTTTTATCTTATTAACATTTAATTATTATAAGACACACGAAATGGAATAATTCAGATAAAAAAAGAGCTTTAAAGACTCAGTGCTATTGCTCGACTGCAGAAACTATTCAGCTTTATACACTTCAGTAGCCTGAAGGTCATACAACACAGAATGGGCTACCACTTCTGGGATCTTTATCGGTCCACCAGCAGTCTTAAAGCCTGTTGAAAAATGTATTTGTCTGCTCATGATTGTCAGCTGAAGGCAATATAGCTATCCCATAAAGAATTTATTTATGATACCATGGCGACGCTGAAGCAAACATTATGATTAATCATCTCTTTCTACTGAATAACAAAAGAATATGAGATTTAAAAGTTTTAAACTTGGCTTTTAGATAGTAAGAAAATAGTGTATTGGAGAACTGCTTGGCTTAACAAATGTTAATATTTCTGAAATTGCTTTCTTCTGAGAAAAATAGCTCCTTTTTATTGCAAGAGTACAGTATATTGTGTGTGTGTATTATTTTTGTAACCCTGTAGCTAAATTCCTTTCGATTGTTTAAAACTTTTGCACAGCTGAAGCATGCTAAACCTTTCCACTCTCTCACCTTAATGGATTCTCTGCTCTCATTTCATTTGTCTGCACTGTGTGGGTATTTAAACCACTGTAAGCACTTTTGTTCGTCATGGTGGCTATGAAGGCATTGGGCAACATAGACAGCTTACTCCTTCATGTTGTGAATTCCTGCATGTGTGTTACTCTGGAGATAAGTAGTCTTTGACAGCAGAGAATGAGGACAAGCAAAGCGCTGAGAGTGAAATGAATGTGGCTGCCCAGAGTCCCCAGTGTTGAAAAAGAAAACATAATCATGTTTGCGGTGGTGTATATGTGTCATTTTAGCTACAGTGTGAGTTATGCTCCGGCCACTACAGCTCTAACAGAACCATATACACCGGGGCACCACAAGGATTTGTCATCTCACCACTCCTGTTCCCCCTGTACACAAACGACTGCAGGAGCTCAGATCATGGGATGCTGTACATCAAGTACTCTGGCGACACAGTTATTATTGACACCACTAACTCCACCGCATCAGTAAGGAAAAGTTGTGCAAAGTGGTGTGAGAACAACTACATGGACCTAAATCTTAGCAAAACCAAAGAACTACTGGTAGATTTCAGGAGGGAACAGCCCACTGCCCCAACTCTGGAGGTAAATAACCAGACAATAGAGCGCGTTGAGGAGTTTAAATACTTTGGCAGTACCATCAATCACAAGCTCACCTTTAAGACCAATAAAGAGCATGATACTCTCCAAGTTCCAACAATGCCTGCTCTTCCTCAGAAAGATGAGGAAGCTCCAGCCATCAGTCTTGCAGGCGTTCTACAGATCCTTTGTGGAATCCATACTGAGCTTCAATATCACAGCATGGTTTGGAGGGATGAGCGCTATCAACCTGAAACCCCCTCAACAGGATTGTAACAATCAGCAGCAAAATCATCGGGCACGAAAGGAGCTAATCAGCATCAATTAAATGAAACGGACAGTAAAGAAGGTCTCACAAATAGCTAAAGACACCACACACACACACACACACACACACACACACACACACACACACACACACACACACACACATACTCTAAACACCATCTACAACCTTGTGCGCTCTGGACGCTGATTTATGACCCTTCCCCTCAGAACCAGAAGGTCCACATCTAGTTTTGTACCTACCTCCATCCGCCTACTTAACTCTTAACTTCCCCCATCCCCACCTGTTTCTGACAGCTTTGTAACGTAATTTGTATTTGAATTATGTATGCATTTTATATTATATCCTTTTATGTATCATGGCTACACACAGTGATTAACAAAACATGGCCATGACTGTGCTATGTTTGTCTGTTTTTGCTGTATTTGTCTTATTTGTCCACCGCACAAATGAAGTTCCTCACAGAAAATAAAGTAATTTGTTTAGATGCTCCGGTATGTGCATATTAGGCGTCATTTCCTCCATTAGCAGTGTGCGCTATCATCCGTTCAACATTAACACCATAATGGGGCCTCGTTCTCTTTCTTCTGTCTCTCGCTGTTCAAACACACTGGAGGCGATTTAGTTGTAAATGAGATGCGGCACGGCTGTGTTCGCCATAATCTCAGCCAACGGCCATCCCTCTGAGGGTTTTTGCAGGCTGATTGATTCCAGTGAAATACAGGTAAGAAAGAGGCAGCAGTACTGGTCATGCCTGGCTGAAGCCTGGGAAGAGAGACCACAGACTGCAGGGCTTCATGGTAGAGAGCTCAGAGGGATGGTTTAATGCAGTGCACACACACAAACGCACACGTCCACAGATCCTTTAAGGCAGGTCTACCACTAGCAGGTGGGAACCACAGGATTCGGTAATGGGACAATCCTGATGGATCGCTTGCCTGACCGCCTGCACTGATTTCCTCAATGAGAGGCCAATATTAGCAGGGGGGTGAATTCGTTTTAAATCACCTGTGCAAGTCTCTGCCCTTCTACAGCCTATTTCCCAAGATATTATAGTACATAGTAGAAGGCTCAGTGAGGATTTACTGAATGTGAATCAACTCATTAATTCATCATGTTTTTAACCTTCCTAATGAATGTTTTTGTTATTTACTTAATTTTGCTGCCTTGTCATAGTTAATCAACACAGGAGAGCTGAGTAATACATTGCAATTTTCTGGCAGATTTTACTGCATTTTAATGCCTTTAATAGGACTTGTTTTTAATTGCTTAGATGCTTTTAGCACATCTATCATAATGTACTAATGTACATAATGTAGCAGCAAACCTCAAGGGAGTTCTGGATATATTTCGCTGCTAATTTGAGCTTTAATTAGAAGCTTAAGAGAGTTGTTAATGCATGTTTTACATTTTTAACTGTGGAACATTTCCAGAAATATTGAAATTGAAATGTATTTTGTTCCATAAATAATCATACGAACAGTCTGGGATAAAAGAAAAGAAAAACAAAAAACAGATGGACAAACAAAATGTAAATTACTTCCAACAATACAATACAGTTGAAAAGAATGCAACATTGATAAGTATGATAGTAGTCCTACCATACTAATGTCAACATGTCATTCTGATTATAGATTATAAAAAAAAATGCATACAATGCGCTGCTCATGAATCATGTGGTCATGAATCTCTGAAATGTTGATGTAATATATTAGTATACAATGTATCTGCTGCATGATTGTGTAACTCACACTAAACATTATATTTGGATTATCTTTTTCGAAAGGCCTGACCAGGGACTGGGGTTGCAAATTAGCCTATTGGCTAGAAACCTTTTATGCAACACATCTACACATATTGTTATGGCTTTGACTGTGATAATTATGTATGTAATAATGTGTGCTGCATTGTCCCTGACAAATAAACTAATAAATAAAAAAGAATAATATTAGTTTATTCAACTATACACAAAGTGTGCAGGGCAGTTTCTGTTCACTCAAAACAGTGATCAATGTTTAGATACTTTCAGGGAGTAATTTCTATTTATTTATTTTTGTTATTTTTTATACATCATGTATAGATAGGCATACATGATTTGAGCTGTTTTAAAATCCACCATACCATAAATATGCATTTTATTGCTACTGATGATGCGGACAAAGTCATCAATGACTTTATAAAGTACTTTTTACTAATTATTTGTTTCTACAATTGATGTGATTTATAAAGACTATTATCAGTCATTGACGTAGCTGTAGTAATAATGTCACATAGACATGTACTGTACTTGATTACAGCTCATCTACCTATTTGACTGTACTCCTGATAAAGTAACTCTTGGCTAATATACAGACTCAGGGTTTATGTCATTTACACGACAGGCCCTTCCTGAGAGATGTACTGTGTACTTACTGGTGTGAGAAAGCAGTTAAAGTAGCATAATGAGTGTCTGATCAGCCTGACAAAGCCAATTAGTAAAAACATCACTGAGGAGATTTGTGGTGGAAAGGATTTCAAACACAGATGTGATTGTTTTTTTTCCTTTTCCTTATGCTTGAAAGAGCCACCTGACTTTTTTTTTTTTAGAGTTAATTAAAGTGAAAATGCCAAAGGAAGTTTATCCATCAAAGCTGGTTTCACACGTCTCACAACCTGGGCTTTTTCTCAAGGATATGCAAGACATTTTCAAGACATTTATTACCATACAGTTTTGCATGGCTGCTGCTTTTTCATGTTTTACCTTACAGCAAAAAAAGCTAATCAATATTCCCAGTTGGTGCTATAAAACCTGGAGATGTTTATGGTGATAAATAAAACATTGTAGTGTATTATTCCCTCCATAACAGCACCTCTGTAGCTGGTGGGGATTCTTTTCAACCTAAGGACCCTTCAGAGGAACATATGCATGCTGACATGAGACCTTCTGTTTGTGGACATACTAACTAGTTTACTCCATAGTGAGCAGTAAATTGTTGATCATAAAGCAAAAATGTGCTTCTGGTTCCAGCTGTTATGGTTGTTGGTCAGACAAAACAAGACATTTGAAGAAGTCTAATTGGACAAGCCTTTTTATTTTTTATTTTTTTTTACTTTTATAGACTTAGAATTAAAACAACAATTGATTGATTAATAGATAATAAATATAACCTTTAGCGGCAGCCCTATAATCTTCTAAATCCATTATATTCTCTTTTTTTCCAGGTATTTCGATGGCCTATTGCCAGCAGACTGGATGGAAACGAGATGCTGGAGATTCAAGTGTACAATTACAGCAAAGTTTTCTCCAACAGGTAAGGTTGTACCACTGCTCCCAGACTGCCCTTTAACCACATTCACCACAGCAAACAGCATTTCTGAGTAAACAGTTTGTGGCTTCATCTCCCTTCCTGCCTTCCTGTCACAGCCTGTAACCAATTCAGACTGACACACTGTGCATATTTCTCAGATAAAGGAGAATGTGCTTGTATTCCCTGAAAGCTTGTTCTAAATTGATTCAATTTTGTGTGTAAAAGACTACAAACCACAAAGCTGGCCGTGAGTGGGTTTCACATCAGGAGCAGAGTGGAGGTAATGAAACCGCATTAGATCTTCAATAATGGACACATTTGTCACTTTACAATCTCCGAACAATCAAAACATGAGAAGCACACAGGGTGCAATTACTCCAAAGAAATCATTAGGCAATGGTGAAAACTGGCTAATTAAGTAATTTTCCTTTACTCCTACTCCTCATTTTCTTGTTTTCTTCATCTTAGTTTCCCTTGAAGTGTATCTTGCACTGTAGCCACTCAGGCTGATGTGTCCAGATCTGGTAAGACGTATGCTGGTTGTGCCAGGAAGCCTGTCTGTCTCCTGTGTCAGTAACAAATCCAATCAGATCATTACAGCTGCTGCGTTTAACTGGATGTGTCCAGACTGAGGACACATTATGTTGCCCACACAGTCATTAACACGTAGTATGCTAGTCTATGTTTATGTGTATGTGGGTGGTGATGTATATGTCCGTGTATACCACTGTCTTTATATTTTTTCTGCCACACATGACAATTCAGAGAGGATCAAAGCTTGCAATCCAACTAGCTTGACTAACTTTGACCCAAGCTAAAATAAAATTTGGCGATCCTCTGACTTTTCCTGTAATGGTCTATGAGGATGACATTTTTGTGTTTTAGTTAAAAATCTAAAACATTATACAATAAATTACCTTGACATTTGTTACAGAAATATCTTGGAGCCCAAAAGATGTATTCTAATGACTGTCAATCTCCTCACTTTTTATCTAGCACCACCAGCATGTCAAAGTTTTCTTTTAAGTGTGAGAACAACATGAGCAATAACTCATCTTGAATTTTATACCCACTTAAATGAGTGCGTGTGTGTATATGTGACTGTAAGTGTCTTTGCATGTAAGAGTACTTTATGTGCACACGTTTGTTTTAATATATATTTTGCTTGTGTACGTGCACGTGAATTTGAGATAGTGTCGTTATCAAGCAGTAAGTGGATGGAAACATTTCTTAATTGCATCAAGTTTAAAAGTAGTAATACCATTTATTTTCAACCCAGAAAACTTATAAGCACAGGTTAAGTTTTCACTTATCCTGTGAAATATGTATTAATATCAACAATTAATAGATGTATGGGCACAACATTTTGTTCAGACATTCATGGTCCCCGGAGTATGAATCATGCCAAATTTTGTGCCCCCCCTGTTTTTTCCTCTAGCACCACCATGAAGTTCACATTTGTGGTTTTTTGTGAAATATTTTTACAACTATTTGATGGATTGTCATGACATTTTGTACATGCATTAAGAACTGCTTAGGATGAATTTCAGTAACTTTGGTGTTCCTTAACTTTTATCTTTTATCAGGACAAAATCTCAATTTGCCCAATCCTTCAGCAAAACTAATGACATTCTCATCAGTCTCAGCTGTGCTTTGTGCTAGTGCTAAATAGCAAATTATAACATGCTAACATGCAAAAAAATTCTATTGTTATTTTTCCAGTTATGACACAGGAAGATCCCTATTCTTAGTCTAGCTTACAAAGCTCTGATTACCCTGGTTGTTTTTTTATGACATGGACAGCAATCTTGAACCAGTAATTCATCATTCAGGTGGTGCAGACCATTTCTATTGTAAAAAACAAATTGTATTTCTATGGTGCAGAACAAAACATTGAGGATTCCAGAGAGAAAATAAGCAAGAAAAAGAAAAATAGAATTACTATTTTTAAACCTGATGCAATTAAGAAACTTTTGCCATCCACATACTGCTTGACAGGGCCACGACCTCAAATGCACATACACAAGCAAAATATACACTAAAACATGTGTGCATTAACAAGTACTCTTGCATGCAGAGACACTTACCTGCACACACACACACACACACACACACACACACACACACACACACACACACACACACACACACACACACACACACACACACACACACACACACACATACAGCACAACCCTGCACAGTGGGTAAATAATTTAAGATGAGTCATAGTCATGTTGTTCTCACACCTGCTCCATATGTCCACAAGCAGCATCATTACCAGGCTAACTGATCTGCTTCATTACTGTCTGCACCAACACACTGTAAGGCCAGTGTGTCACACTGTGTGACCATATCACATTACCACAACACAAAGAGATTGCAATGATGTGGGATGGTCTTTGTTCCATAGTGGCATATAGACCATGTTTTATGATTTGTTTTCCCCTGTGGCTGAAAGATGCTTTTATATTTTGCACGCTGTGGAGTAGACTGTGTGAGATTTACTGAGCACTGGAGCAAAGAGAAGTTGAAGTGTGATTATATATTCAAGATCTTCAGAGGTCAGTGACTCCCAGGGGGTCTATTGAGAAACATCAGTGGGTTCTTGGAATTATAATTGGAATTATTAATTTTCTTTATTATTTTCAGATGTTCAGATGTTTTGTAGCAAGCTCAGTACACGTTTTACTGTTTACCTTGCAATACCTTGTGATAACTTTCCACAATGGTAAAATCCTGTCTCACAGTGTTATAAACCGCTTTGCAGGTTTACATTGTCAATGATCAGCCTTAGCTCACAGATATACTAATCTAACTGGACTTTCCAGATGTTATTTCATATATCACCTGAAGCAACCCTTTCTGCATAGGGAGGAAGTACAGGGGGCTAAAATGTAGCCACCTGTGTAACCTGAATGGCAGCTGAGTTGAGGACACTTTGGAGCCTAAAAGCTTGTTGGTTAAGACAGGTAATAGTCCAGTCATAATGACATTTAAAGTGCTCATATTATGCTTTTTGGCTTTTTCCCTTACCGTTATTGTGTTATATATCTTTTTTGTGCATGTTATAGGTTTACGAAGTAAAAACGCCAAAAGTCCACCACAAAGGGACTTACCATCTCCAACAGAAAACACTGTTCACAAACTGCTCCAAACAGCTCTATTGTAGTCCAGCCTTTACTTCCGTGACGAACGTGCATCACTTTGTAACACACGTTATAATGCGTGCCAACATGCTAGCATGGCACGCCCTCATACTCTGCTTCTGACTGGCTGGTTGTCCTTACCTAGGTACTGCGCATGTGCGACTCCCAACAAAGATGGTACAGAAGTGAGATGCCTCACTCGTTAGCTAAAACAGAGAGCTCAACACACAGGGTGAAAAGAGGAGCTGCAGCAATGTGCAGTACGACAAAAATATGGTGTTTTTTGAAAATTAAACCATGTAAACCTATTCTGGTACAACCTCTAAATACAATTATGAACCTGAAGATGAGCATAATATGAGCACTTTAAGAAAAAAACGTATGTATGCTGGTACATAGCGCTCATACACTGACAGTTTAAAGTGGGTGATTTAAAAATTTTAATTGGATTGGAAGCAATACGAGACTGAAGATGAGATGTTGTAGATGCAGCTCACTGATTGTTTGCGACACTCCTGCACACCCTAAGATTATTATAAAACAAAATGAGAATGAATTAAGTCCGACAGTGGGGTTGAAACGACGGACGTCAGCCTTGAATACTAAAAACTGTGTTTGTTCTGTTCCTCTTCTGCAGACATAATCCATGGCACACACAGATCTGGGAAAAGAACAATATGTGTTTTAAAATGCTGGGGGTATATGAGCTGTGTTTTTTGAAAAAAATGTAAAACTCTGCAACACTTTTGAACTACTTTCTTTATTGTTTTAAGAGTGAGTATACCATTTTCAATATTTTACAATTGTTAGACTTTTCCCCTGTTTTATCTTTATAATGGGCTTTGAATTTTACAGAAACCAGTTCCCTTTTTTATTTTATTTTAATTATAGTTTTAAATCACAACAGGAGTTATCTCAGGAGACTTTACAGATAGAGTAGGTCTAAACCACACAATTTTCAAAGACCTTTCTAAAAGGTTTTTTAATTAATTTTCCATAAACGTAACTATATCATCATCAAAATTACATATACCATCATAACCCATCTCTAATTGCATCTTTAAAACACCAGGCATTGCAGTATATTGATGGACATCTGCTTTATGTCATAAAAAAAACAATAACCCCATTATTTCCTCTTTCTACCACTCTCACTTTTTACAGACATTTGAATAAACCAAATGTGGGTCATACTGTGTTTACATTACATTTGTATGCTTATTTTGTTCTGCAACTCTGCTGTTGTGAGCGTTGAACAACACTTATGCTTGTAGGATCAACAAGAGAAATGTTACTGCTTCTAACCACACACCCAGATTGGCATGACACGCTGATGGACACTGACAGCCAAGAACAAGTCGTAATAGCTTTTTATATTGTTTGTGGTTTGTGTGAAACACTGGAGTATTGATTGCGTCCACGTAAATCAATAGATATTCATCCTTGAACACCAGTCATAGACATGTTTGCTGAATCTTCTCATGTTCACATCAGTGTGTGTACACTGATGGGGGGCAGTGCTTGGCAGAAGCTGCTCCTCGGCCAAATCACACACCCCTGTCAGCTGTAACATTTTCCTTTCACACTGTCCTCAAGCTGAGGTACCAGCAGCTGAGGTGGATTAGTGCACTGCAACCTTGAGAACAACTCTTTTTGACTTGGAAAAAATATTTCACATTTCAAAGCTCTCCTCAAGTTCACCTGAGCCAGAGATTTTGTCATAGTCACGCATCGATTTGCAAAAGAAACACAAAGAAAAATAATACAAATTGAAAGGGAAGGGAGATCTGAATTTTAAAGCAGATGAAAGTATATTGTTTGCAGAACTACAATCAATAATGAATGCTACCTTTTGAAGTGCTAACAAGTGAGCCAGAACATGATAGGCCCTGCTCAGTTCAATTATTCAACACTTGCACACACGTTACAATAGCTGAAAGGAAATGATAGACCATTTGCTGGACATATTGGTCACCACTGTCTAGGGAAGAAAAGAGGAATATATTGTGATGGTTTAGTATTTTTAGTGATATACGTAGCTCAGAGGTGCAGACATTTTTTTATCTTCAAAGATAAAGCTGACTGCACTAAACCATTAATTTCCTTACAGACTTTTCTTGAGTAAAATCAAGCCTGTAAAGTTGAGCATGGAGTGATTCAGTGGGGAGCCTGGCAGACATGCACCTTCACAGAGAAAGCATCTGCCAGAGCCTGAAGGGGAGCACATACTTAACTTGATACACATAACTTGAATTCAAAGTGAAGTCAAGTTCTGGCAGATTCAATTTACCTCATTATTAAGTTTTGAAGCTCTGCTGACAAATGTAGACTCACTTTCAAGTGTACATTGAATTCTTCACCACCAATTCCAGACGAAAGAGAAAGTATAGGTGAGGACATAGATGGAGATAAAGAAAGAGAGAGATGGACAAGAACATGCATTTACTGTAGAAAATGCATGTGAGATCTGACAAGATTTGAAGAGCGCATATTAACACTGCAAAAGCTGCATTAACTGGAGGAAAAGCCAGGTGCTATTGCTCACAGCTTAAAAATATCATAAACACGAGAATATCTCAAATTGATATGTCCTCTGGACTGCGGGGACTCAATCTTACAATGCTCAGTCAACAAGGTGCATGCTGTACCAAGTCAGCTAATGCCTGAGACAGAAATGAAAACTCTTTTAGTAATTTCTTCGAATCATTCAACGTCATTTATCAGAGCAGTGTTGTGAGTAACACTGCCTTTAAAAAGGTTCGAACTCAGGACACAGGAATCTGATTTAGAGAACAACTTTGGACTAAGATTTTGACGCTCATTTGCAGAGAGAAAGAGCATGAGAATTCCTTTCCGTACAGTTGACCTAGGGAGAGTGAAAGAATAGTAGCTGTGTGTGTGTGTGTGTGTGTGTGTGTGTGTGTGTGTGTGTGTGTGTGTGTGTGTGTGTGTGTGTGTGTGTGTCTGTGTCTGTGTGAGCTAGTGACCATTACAGTAGAAATGAATGTGGCTCAGTGTGGGCTGTGCTGCATGTTCTTTGTGTTGCTGATTGCTCTGCGAACAACACACTGTTTTGGGGAAACTCTATACATTATTCACCAGCTCTAATTGGCTAGCTGAACAGGGAATGTACTAAGTTTCTACCCGCTGTTATGTTCTATGAAGGATCCTTGGGCAGCATAGAAATTAACTTAGCCCAAACCAGTATGCTTCCCGATTGCAGAGTTGGTTATGTAAGGGTTAAAAATACTATGCATTGACAATAAAGCTCTATATCCAATAAATTGGGTTTAATTACCTTGAAATAAGGACTTTGACTAATGTAAGTCATCCATGTTTGTTTGGTTTTCAGCCACTTCCGTATTGGAGCTTTCAGAAAAAAGTTATAAATATGACTTGGATGTTGATAAGAATAATATTTACAAATCAGAAACTGGTGTTTACAGTAACTCCAATATAACTTGAATGCGGCAAAACTATACTGAAATAATGCATTAATACAACCATGAGGTTTTACACAAGGAAAAAAAAACTGATAATTGATGTTAATGTTTTAATTTGACTTGTCAGACTTCATTTGTTCATTTAGGCATCTACATTTGTAAAGTGTTTTCTTTTAATGTTTATGTAGACGAAAAATAGTTACAGTTAAAAAATGTGCCGCATATGCTGAAGTTAGATCTAAGGTCGCTGCAGCCTTCAGCTTTTAAATTGAAACACACAGAGAGACCTTTTTTTTCTTAAGGTAACTTTAGAAAATCAAATCACAGAATAACATTCATTCAGAGTGCTGGGTGAATAAATGGTGTGCAAGTCTATTCTAATGTATTTACTTTTTCTTGGGGGCATTGATAAAAGCTTAAGAGAAGTGGCTGAGAATTTGCTGCCTGGTGCTGAAATTAGTTTGAAGCTTTGGGAAATTACTGTCTGAAATGTTTGCAGACCCGAGTCACACAGCAAAAAATTAAATACAATACCAATTTAGCTAATTGTCACACCAAAATGTTTAAATGTGTTCCTAATGGTGCTTATTGTAGTATATTATGAGGCAAACACCAATGAATGCAAATCCACACAGGGCAGTGTAGTTTGCAATCAGCTGGTCTGAACTCTTGTGCTGGGTGTGGCTGCTCATGGTTTGTTTTATACAAGCAGCTCTTAAACTGCCATATGGAGGCAGCCATAGGGATTAACAAACTAAACCAATAAACTGAGCCGAAAGCAGCTAAAGCTACATAATTGGAAAATTGATTCTCAGTGGGATCAGCAGTATTAGCAACTTTCACATTACAGGGACTTTTTAAATGTGTGTTGTTAATATGTTCCAATCTGACAAAAGCTATATTTGTGTCCAGTGTTTCTCACCATACTTCTCACAGTTTTGTACAACATAAGGATAAAAAAGAAGAGCTGCTAGGTGAAAGGTGAAAGGAAGACTGATTGGCTGTGTGTGTGTGTGTGTGTGTGTGTGTGTGTGTGTGTGTGTGTGTGTGTGTGTGTGCGCGTGCACGTGCGTGCATGTGTGTGTGTGCGCGTGCACGTGCGTGCGTGCGTGTGTGTGCGCGTATTTGAGCTGCTATCTACTTTAAATTGCTTCGAGGAGTGACATACTGTAGTGAGCTGGTGATAACTGGTGAGACCAGATGCTTTTGGTGAATACCAAAGTATTATTTGTGTTTATTAGTTGACTGAACAAGTAGATAAACTAGGGATGTGACAACTACTAAAAGAGACAAAAAAATTACACAGAGGTAAAACAGATGTGAAGAGAAGAAACAAAGACCACCATGTCTTGATGTAATGCCATGTATTGATCTCACTGATTTCTGTTTAGCCTGAGTGACTCTCTGTTGATGTTTCCCTGCAGACTGGTGGGTACTTTCTGTATGGTACTTCAGAAGGTGGCTGAAGAGGGACACCTAGAGCTGACCGACACACTCATTGACGATAACAACACGTCAATAAAGGTAAATCTAAAGCTATACACTGCTCTCACATTGAAGTGTCAGCTATCTACAGGCGTTGCACAGTGGGAATGTTAACATATTTGTAGAGCTTGTACATATCTCTGCATCTTATTTTAATGAGTAACGCTGGTGGAGAAGAAAACAGAGCTGAAAGCAGAGTAAATATGGGACAACTCCAAAGGAATGCTATGTTGCTACGTATTTGCTGGATGTGTAAATCATTTTCACCAACAACTTCATAAGTACACATGGTAATTTAAAAAAAGAAAACAAGAGGAAAGAAGTTAGTCTTTAGACTTAATGCAGGTTTATCAGCTTCCATGGGTTTGTTATCTGGACATCCAAAATGAGGAGTAAACAAACCCCACTGAACCCATCAGAACAAACTAATGCGGTACAGGCAAAAAAGCTAATTTAAAATTCAGGTGGCGATGCCTGGTTTCCAAAAATACCAAACAGGGTGTACAAATGATGCACCATCATAGAATACTTCAATATGAGGCAGCCATAACAAACTGGTACATAATATATTTAATGTGATGAGGAAAATTAAAGGGGAAAACTAGAGTCCAAAAATAAATGACAAAATCTAAAATCAAACAGACAACATTTGTAAAATGATATGACTTACCTTACAGCCATAATTGAAATAAAATCATATTAGTCAGCAAAATGCATTCACAAGCAAATAGGGGAACATCAAATGGAGAAACCAATCTTCCTTTGCACCTGCAGCAGTGGCAATAGAAGAAGTAACAGCCCTCATCTGGCCTATAAAGGCACCGGCTTTGAAAGACCTGTAGGATCTGATAAAAATACAACTGTCTCTTAGCAACATCAGCACCTTAGGACACTTGTCATTACCATTAATCCTGATATTCTCTATTGATTGGAAATTGTGTTTAGAACATCTGAACTGAAAGCAGCTCAGTGGTGAGAATGAGTGTGAGGATGATTTTGCTGGTGAATACATAATGTAAGAGTGAATTTGCGTGTGTAAATGAGAGCAGTACAATAGGATCATGTGTGAAGGAGAACTTAACCGTTTGAGATTTTAAAGCACCCCGGGGTGCAGAATTGTGTTAGTGGAGCAGGGAGTGCTGATGTGATGTTTCTGAGATGATGACACACAGCATTACACTATATACACACACACACACACGCACGCACGCACGCATGCACGCACGCACGCACGCACACACACAGCTATTATTCTTTCACTCTCCCTAGATCAACTGTACATACAAAATCACACAAGTAAGAGAATTTCAGTACTCTACATTCCTGTAGGAATAAATCCGACATCCAAACACCTTACCTACAACTGCACTGGTGTGGTTGACATAGTGACAAATCTAACTCGTGGTGGACTACAGTGATTGCCTTACGAGGATCTTAGAGGAAGGAATGAGAGCCCACAGTATATTTTCTCGTCATCCGTCTTTGTCAATAAAATAAATTGGCTGCTTCGTAATAAAGATGAGGTCATTGTTAGGAGGATAATATTTGTCCAAACACAACTCCCCAGAAGACACAAAAGACAAACTACAGTGTCACCACTGTTTCTCGCCTGGTTTAAACTAACACTCTTCATTCTGAATTCCCTCAGCAAATACCAGGTAGAAGAGATGATTTATAGCACTGTCAAAGTTTGTTGTCTATACTGAGAGCTTTTTCTAAACACAATTAAATAGATTGCTTTAGATAAGCCGAGACTAAGCTTTAAGGTGTTGACTGTTTTTTACTGGACTCTTTCACTACAGATTTATAAATATCCTGTCACAGTGCCACAGTGGGTGGGGTGTTATCTGTTTGTTGTGTTGAACATGCAAAAGGCAGTGCCCTACCCTGCCTAAAGGATATTTACACCAGGCGCTGCAAGAATAAGGCTAGGACAATCATTAAAAATCCAAACCACCCGGGTAACAGCCTTTACTCCCTGTTGAGGTCAGGAAGAAAGGTACCAGATACACCAGGCCATCATGAGTTGAAAATCACAAACCCAAAACATTTGTAGACAAACATAAATGCATACATATACAATTTACATAAACCCAGGATAAAGAATAACTATGTTTTTTGATAAATTCCTTTTATAGCCTATTAATAATAACAAGTTTATTAAGAACTTCTCAAAATCACTGTTACAAAGTGTTTTACATAAAACAGATAATAAGAATCAAAATGCAGGGAAAAAACGTTGCGGTAAATGCTAACATCAGCATGCTAACATGGTCAAAATGATATAATGTTTACCATGTTAACCATCTGAGTTTAGCGTGGTAGCATGCCAACATTTGCTAATTAGCACTAAATACAAAGTACACAAAGTTGAGGGTGATAGAGATTTCATTAATTGCAGGTATTAGGTCATAAACCAAAGTTCAAATTTCTATTTTGACATGATGATAGTGCCAGATGAAAATGTGATCACTAAAGTTGCACTGACAAACAAGCTCAGGCTCAGGGACATTAATTGTGCTTCCAATTTTTGGCATTGTAGAAGTTCCTAAATATGACACGTCACAAAGTCCTTTGATTAGAGTTTGGTGCAGAGATAATGTACACATCAGAATCAGGTGGAAGGTGAAATAAAATTATCTTTCCACCAAATGCTTTAAAGTTAAATAACAGCACTGTATATGGAAGGGAAGGCGTATTAACTATGCTGATAATAAATGCTCATTTTCCTCTGCTTTTGTTCTGTTTTCAGACCAGCGTTACCATAGAGATTAGATACCAGTCGATGGATGGCAAGGTGGGAGTCTGGAGCGACGGGGAGTTCTTGGATGTTCCTGATGACCGTGACGGGATGTTTGCCTTTGAAACAGACAGCCTGCTGTCAGGACAAAGCCACGGGTCGGGCATGTCTCCTGGACAGTCCTTACAGGGATCCATACCCACCTTCAGGAAGTAAGTCAAACACACAAACTATCTTCATGATAACTCGACTACTTTAGGTCACAGTGAATCAGGCTGTGAAATGCTGTTGATTTGCCCCCAAAAAAATGAATTTGATGATTTTCCAAAACCACAAACAAGAATTGTTGTTTTAATAATGCACTTCAGGTTTTAAGTGTTGAGGTTGACAAATGTATTCACAAATTGATGAGGCTTCATGCTGTCCAGCTGATTTAACATATGTCAATATTACGAAGGGGAACATGTCGGGTTCTGTGCTTAATGACAATGGGCAGACCCGCCAAAGAATGTAGTGGCTAGACACTGATGCCCAAAGCCCCAGTTAAGAGCAGATTTAGTGTTAGTTTAGTATGCAGTATAGTATGGTCAATGTTTGTGCAAGGCTTTAATTAACTAAGCAGTGCAGTTGGAAGTTTGTTTCAAAGTTATTTTTAAATATTTGATATTTACCTTTTAAATTTGGCACATCAGAGGTGCTCAAATTAAAGAGGGACTCCACCAATTTTACACATCAAAGTATGTTTACAGGTGTGTTGTAATACTACTGCATATGCGAAAAAGTTGTGTAAAGCCTTTTGTGGCTCCAGAGGGAGCTGCAGGAAGTCTGATCAATTGCCTCAAGTGATTTCAGTAACGGTTGGGGCTGAAGTCAATCAGCAGCAGAAGAAGTGTGGAATGAAACATATCAATATAACAATATCTCTGGTTCTGCTGCAAAGATTTTAAAACTTTTTTTTAACTGTCCATTGTGAGTCAAACAATGCAATGCAATGCAACGCTAAATCAGAAACCGATGGAGTGCCTACTCCAGATAGGGAATGAGTCCTTACCCCAAGTGAAGGAGTTCAAGTACCTTGGGGTCTTGTTTGCGAGTGAGGGGACAATGGAGAGGGAGATTGGCGGGAGAATCAGCGCAGCGGGGGCGGCATTGCATTCACTTTATCACACGGTTGTGACAAAAAGAGAGCTGAGCCAGGAGGTTCCTACCCTCACCTATGGTCATGAAGGCTGGGTCAAGATCCAGGGTACAAGCGGCCAAAATGGGTTTCCTAAGGAGGGTGGCTGGCGTCTCCCTTAGAGATAGGGTGAGAAGCTCAGTCATCCGTGAGGAACTCGGAGTAGAGCCGCTGCTCCTTACGCAGAGCCACAGGGGTGGTTTGGGCATCTGGTAAGGATGCCCCCTGGGAGCCTCCCTAGGGAGGTGTTCCAGGCACGTCCAGATTGGAAAAGGCCTCGGGGAAGACCCAGGACTAGGTGGAGAGATTATATCTCCACCCTGGCCTGGGAACGTCTCGGGATCCCCCAGTCAGAGCTGGCTAATGTGGCTGGGGAAAGGGAAGTTTGGGGTCCCCTGCTGGAGCTGCTACCCCCGCGACCCGACCCCCGGATAAGCGGATGATGATGGATGGACAATTAATTGTTTGAGTACTCTTTAAAGTGTACAGAAATAATGTATTTTTAAAAGGCTGTGTTGAAATGAAGGATACTTTTCTCTATAATTTTTCCACCAGCACTCATGGGGTTAAAAATAATAAATGGATTTCATTTGCAATGGGTAGATGTGAACCTTGCTTGTCACTTACAGCTTTGTCAAGTTGCAAGGCCTGTTTATACAGTTTAGTATGCATTACATATGTTAATAATAAAAGACAAGTAATCCCAGGCTGTACAAGGTTATATAGATTTAGTATGAAAAACTGATTCTCTGCCCCACAGCACTACACTGTTACGTGATCTTCCTCTGTGGTTTGTTTGTTGTGTTTTTGCCAAATAGCATCTGAAATTATCTGTGGGTGGCATCAATTTCCACTAAGACTATCCGCACAGCCAAAAAACCCTAAATCCATCATTATACTGCATGTTTAATGTGTGTGTGAAAAATTGTGTATGTGTGAGGCTGAATGCTGCTGGGTGCATGTTTTTATGTTTGTTTGTTGACAGTGAGCGGTGAAGTTGCACTTATAGCATAAAATTAAAAACTGTTCAGGGTCTGTTGATGTGAGACTCAAAGCAGCCCGAGGAAAACGAGAAAGGTTCACTAATCTAAGTTTCCGAGCATCCCATGGGTGTTATACAACAGAGACTGAATTTGGATTTGGTCAACAAAGAAAAAAAAAGTACAGCTGTGGAAAAATACTTTAAAAGGATTCAATAAAAGTGGAATGAAAGTAGTCACCAAACTCACAAAGCTAAAACTGTATTAAATTTCATTACATTTCCTCACCTTTCTTCAGGTGAACAAGCTCTCATTCCGTGCTGCTTGTCGAGAGCACCTGTCATCTAGTTGCCGTAGTTGCACAGAGCTGTCAGTCAGACTTTGTAAGGGCTGCCGTAGGGCTTTCGTCTGAAAAAGTGTTGCAAGTTGCTGAGAATTACCAACTAACTCCTATCCTAGCCAACAAATCGACCTCTATTCCACCTCACATCTGTGTTGGCCAGACTGATGGGCTTGTGGAAAAATTGTAATAGCCTTGCCACTTCTCATTTAAACCCCTATTTAGCCTGAATTACCAGCTGCTCAGTTTTTCTGGTTGAGACAATTTCAGATTTAAACTCTTTAAAGATGTTTTATTGTGTCCTGAATTCTGGCACTCTGTTGCCAGTGTCAACTGTTCTTATAATGGTAAATAAGTGTAAATATGCAGGAGATTATAACCGGGGATGAATCTATCGGAAAAAGAGGATGAGAATGTCATTAACAGTTAAGCCTTTAGTCTTGGAGAGTTACGTGTCCCTCCCTGGTAATATTTTAATCTCAGAATTTACAAAAAATAATATTGTCATCAGCTGCCAGAAGGCTTTCTGAGACTTTGAACTTAACACTTTGAGAGAACAGGAGTTATATTATATTCCTAAAACATTTGAGAGACATGCTGATGAATGCAGAGTGGAAGCACAATTAACAGAAGAACTGTATATACAGTACATGGTACAAGTAGCACGTTCTACTGCTGTCTATTTCTGTTATATCAGCTGCAGTGTAAAAGGTCATGCATGCTGCTTACAGGAGAGTTTGTGCTCGTTGGTGTTTTCGATGGGAATAAAATTTTATTATAACTGTACAGTATGGCTGCAAGGGAGTGTAGGTGGCTTGTTAAGGCATATTGCTTCCTTCTCATCCCCTTAATTAAGTTAAATTGCACCCGAAATTGACCATCCCACTGCTACCACCTCTCCTTTCTGCAGCTTCTACTGTACATCGTCTCTGGTATGATTTATGGCGCTACCCATGAAGCATTTTGTGCTATCTGCAATACCACAATGAGCGGGTTTTGCAGGAGTTTTGTTATTCCTAATAATAAATCACCCTCTGTGTGGTTTTACTGCCAGTGTAGCAGATGTGCTGAATAGTGCATGCAAAGGAGCACATGTGCCACACATAAAGAGAATGGATTTAAGCTCCAATTGTCATTTGATCTGTGGACATCAAATACTAGGGGACGGGGGCAATGAGATAAAAGGGGTTGCACATTGGAGTGTTATCATACTTTTACTTTAACAGTGGTGCAACGGGCTAACAGGACAGGATTTTGTTTTTCTTATAAAAACAATTCATGAATTATTTGGTATTGCCTCACCGAAACATATTGCTGTAAATAGTCATTGTGTTTATTCAAACCCTTTTAATATGCATGA
Organism: Sander vitreus; assembly: GCF_031162955.1. Lineage (NCBI taxonomy): Eukaryota > Metazoa > Chordata > Actinopteri > Perciformes > Percidae > Sander > Sander vitreus. The sequence goes on from NC_135872.1 coordinate 11,984,891, forward strand.
TTAATTTGCAGAACTTAACATCTGCACTCAAAGGAGACATTCAGCCCAGGCAAAGCTTCTGTTGAAAGGATAATTTACTGAAACAAGTGTTCATTTATTTATGTTTTTTTGCCAAGTGTGTGGTTCATTTGTCCATCAGTGTAAATTGCTGCGTCTTCAAAGACAGCTCTGGCATCACATGTTGATGATGTGTCATCACACGGCGCTGTAGTGCAGGTGTTGCGAGGCCTTTTATCTCACTCGTCTTTATCTCAGTGGATCTGCTCATTGCAGCACTGACTCCCTGTGGAAACATTCATTACAACAGATATGTCAGCTAATACAGAAGCATGGCATTCTTATACAGATACTGTATATTCATCTTAGATATAGATTTTTTTATTTTTATGTTGCCAAATAAGACCTCTATGCGTTTATTGTACACTGTGCAAGCTGTCAGCTTTCAAATGTAAAGTACCGTAAGTCCTTGTCGGCAAATGAAAAATATTCAGATCAGTGAGTCGACACATTGCTGACACACTGCAATTACAGATAAGGCTTTACAGAGTCCATTTCTGTTCAAGACTTGGCAATGGGTGGCATGAAAAGGAAAACATCAATAAAATGTGATTTTTCATTATCAGTCCTTCATGCTAGGTTTTAAATTATCTGAAGGATGTATTGTTAATCTGCTCTCCTTCTTTGTTTCCCTCTGCAGAGGCAGATGCTGGGTTGAAGCAGTTGTCTTTTGAATTTTTGACATTTCTCATATCTTTTTGTGTAGCTGTATTCTCTCTATGGACTGTTTTGTGTTTGTCAGCTCTGCTCTTGTGGTTTGCTGTGGTTTGCAGTGGTTCTTATTCTCGGCTTGTGTGATAGGACAGTGTGTAAATTTGAACACTGTGTAGAAGTGTATGCTCCCCTCATTGTTAATTTTCTGTTCCAAGCCCTGATGTGGGAGCAGATGATGACGACATGAAGACATGCCTCTGGGGTAAATCCCAGTTTCTGTATCACCTGCATGTGTGTTTGTTCCAGATAGGAATTAGGATCTGATGTTTTAATTAGAAAGCATTATTTATAAGATTACATAAAAGGAAATTTCTTTGGAATCCCTAAGAAGTCAGCAGGCATGTCAAGAGAAAAAAATTAACACTTTGTCTCTTAAAGCCTTCAAAGTAGTCTGACTGAAAGTGTATTTTTAACCAGCCCAGTTGATGCAATAACAGAGTAAAAAATGCAAGAGTGCTATTTGGAGTGAATATTAAAATTTAAAAAGTACTGGGTGTTCATAGAAGATGGTTGTTGTCCTTCCCCTTCATTTCCCTTCCACCATTATTCTTCTTTTCTTTCTTCTCAGTCTGCATTGTGTATATGATGTATCATTCACACAAACACACAGTAAATGAAGGTGGAAGTGTGTTTATTCTACTGATAAATGCATACAAAATCAGACCAAATCCCATTTTTTATGGTTTGTTTGCTCTTTGTAAGCCATGATAGGCTCAAAGCACTTTTAAGGTTGGAGGGCATTAAACTTGCATTAGCTTCTATGTGAATTTTGCAAGATCACAGGCAAAGAATATTACTTTAATTAATTAATCAATCAATTACTGTAACAATTACCTTTCTTGTAGGCAAATGAAGCAGCAACACATAAGCATTCGAGAAGAGAAGTCAACTGGGATAAATAATGTTGATGTTCCATTTTATCTATTGTTGCCACATAGAAGTAGAGGTCTCACTACAGTCAAAGTGGAATGATTGAAAAACATGACATGATACCGTGAGCAGCAGAGGAAGAAAACAGCCAAGGATAGAAAGTATTGAGAGAGCGAGAGGACTGCAGAGCATTCAATAAGGTTTCAGGATGAAGAGTTGGGCTTTGGTGAGAGTTTCATTCAACTGTGATATCAGGTAGCGCCGATCTTTGTCTGGCTCCAGTCCAGCGGATTCTGGAAGCACCGAAATATGTGCATCCAATTTATGTCTATGAGAGAGAAAGAACCAGGTGTGTGTAGCACACAGAGCAGAAAGTACAGACAGTATATGTCAATGAATTGTTGATCGCTGGCAGGTTATTTTTTATCTTCCACATGAAAACATGCAAAAGGATAAAAGACAAGTGAAAAAACATTGTCACAACTTTGACAATACACATTTAGAAAGACGTTCTAGGTATAAATAAAACACAAACAATTTAACAACATTGAGCATATAATTCAAAGTAACTGTTAAGCCCTCACTATGTGTGCAGGTGCACAGCTATGCAGCCAGCTACACACTCTCCCAATAGAGGGGTTTGTCATTGAAGATTTTACTGCAAGCAATTGCAAGTGAAAAAAAACTGTGATTGGGTAAAACACAAAAACATTAATGATAGTGAGCTACATACTTTTTGTTCATCTGTTTAAGTACCACTCCAAATACGTAACTGTAAAAGTAGATAATTTAGGCTATTTAAATGATGTGGCCAGGCTAGCAGTGGGGTCACCATTTTGGATAATGAGCGACTATTCCCGAGTCGGAATAATGGGAGGTTTTCATGTTTTTCCCATGCTTTTGTTCTGACATTGTGACTGAGCAACTGAACGGGGCTCCGCCTCCTACGCTGTATACAGTATGTATTATGCATCCATGGTTGCTACTGTAGCAAAAACTGATGGTGGCTGAACAGTAACCTCTTATCAAAGTGCATAGCTACCACTTCTTTACACATACAGACATGTTCATGTTTACAGCAAGTTCAAAGCCAGGTCTCTGGAGTTTAAATGCAATTTACACACTCATCCTCTGCTCCTTACCCCACTGCTTGGCATGTACATTAAAGATTGTTTCATAACTGTGAGAAGAAATCTTTCATGCACAGTTTGAAACCCCTGTTTTATGGATGAGATGAAAATGAGAGATGATGAGATTATCTTTGCTGCAATTTACACCTGTAATAAGGTAATTTATTCATGCTCTTGTGTATTATTGAGTATCACACACCCAGCCATACAGTACAGTATATTTTCAGCTTTAAGCACACATGCATATGTTACCTGAGTTCTTAACTTTTTAAATATGCAATAGCTGGCTTTGGTCTGCCGTTTGGTTGATTGGTCTTAGATGTGCAGTTTACAGTCACTCATGCATTAATGGTCTTAATTTCAGATCAAAGGAAAAAAAGGAAAGAGAAAATAATAGTAATAACGAATATAATATAATAATAATAATAATCAATTCTCTACTTCAACTTCTCAGACAAGTCGACGTCTCTCTGTATGTTCTTTTGGGAGTTTTACCTGCAAATTGTCAATTTGCATATTTCCATTAGTCTAATTGGAAACCCCACTAGTGAACTTTATTTGCCTTCTCACTGATATATTTGAAGGCTACATTTTGTCATTAAATCTGGATGAAGGGATGACTTCGTTTAAGGTACATCTCATTTTAAACTCAGACGTGGCCTCCTGCTTAAAGCATTTGTCTCTGATGTTGTCCTTGTTGTATTCACTCTTAACTTGGTTCAGCAAAGGAAAGGAAAAGAGAGTGAAGATAGCAAAAGACAAGTAAGTAAATATATTTGATAGCTCAATTTGTTTTTCTTCCAGAATTTTCTTATGAGTCTCCTCTCTTTTTTGGTTGAAAATCACTGTTCTTATGCAGAAGATGCACTCCTTACTGCTGGCAGAGACTCAGCAGATCACTGTCTTTACCTGCTATAACTTCTTGGCCTTCTGCCTACAACTGCTCATAGGGCAACCTATGTTTATGTTTTCCTGACGTAACCGTGACCTTGTGTGGTTAATCTCTCTCAGAAGCAAAGGCGGGAGTAGCATGGCATTGTTATAGTTCTAAGAACTTTTTAGGAAGGAGTGTTTGGTGTACAAAGTGGCTGACTTTGACAAAGAAGACTACCTCCTCTCTCTGTCTTCAGCCATGTACCTCCACCTTTTTCTTCCTCCCTCTCTCCCTCCCCTCCTCTCTCCTGCATCATTCACTCATTTGGCCAACTCCTATCTTGCCTGACTGGTCTGGAGGATCTGCACCTGACAGGTGAAGAAGAATATGGAAAAACATAGTTCAAAATAGAAGGAAGCTCGGGGAGGAATTTTGTTGGGGCAGATTTATGGTAATCTGAGCTCTCTGTGGAGTTGAGGAGGATCAGTGGTGTCTTTCATGTGGTATGTATCAAACACATTTTGTGTGCGTGTCTTTTATTTTTGGTATCATATTGTTGAATTAAAGATTGAATGAGACGAGGAGGTAAACTGGATTACTGGAACATCTGATTTTAGAATTAACCATGGGTGCAACTCACATTAATTTAATTATCAGTAAATAGTTTTTTCCAATAGTTGATTTAATTGTCTAGTCTATAAAATGTTGAGTCCAACGTGACTTTTTAAATTACTTTAAAAAATGTAATTATTTAATTGTTTCAGCATTGCAGTTACATTTAACAGATCATATTCAAAGTTGTTTTCTTTTTTCATGCATGAACTGATAATCCAGTAAATTTGCACTAATGGAAATACACTGGTCAAACTGTGCTTTGTGTCATACTGTAGACATGACAGGCTGAGAATCCAAGGAGCACATTTTCACATGTGATTGGGCTTGATTTGATTTGATTGTAAAAGCTTCTTACCTTTATTTTGATGAGGGATTCCTCTGTCTTTCTTTTTATTCCCATTCATGTGCCTACAGGCCTTTACATGTAAATCATTCTTGGCACTCAAATGAGTTGTAAAACCATCCAGTTTTCATATTCCATGAAATGAGGTGGAGGGTTGCCTCTAGAATAACGGGGGAAAGATCAAAGCAGAAATTGAACTCTGATACACTCAACTCTGAATGCTTGAAGAAACAAAAGGAAAACCTTCCTATTCATTAATTTCCTGACATCTATCCATATCCTCAGCATACTGGACGGTCACACTCATTTTTAATTATTAAGGCCCCTCATTTGTCGTCCCGCTGATGACATCGCAAGCTCTTTGTTGTTGTGGTGTCATGTGATCCAGATAATATCAATGTGGAGACACCAGATACTCTTGTTTTGTGATTGAGGGGTCTGGAGAATTGGTGGGGGAGCAGGGTTGAAGGGGGATTACATCCACTAGAGTTAAATGTCTAACCGAGTTACAAAGATGTCCATCATATACGTTATGGTGTTGGGTTGCATTTTGATTATGTGCACAAGTGGGCCATGGGGTTTTCTGCTCAAGTTCAGTTCAGTACCAATGTTAATCAATTTCTCCTGTGGGTCTTTGAGTCTACTGATGGAGAGTGAACTTAATGAGACAAGTATGAGAAAGATCGTTTTCATGTTATAAGTTCCCTCTCCTTTCTCCTCCCATCTGTCTTTATCTCCTCCACCAGAGCAGGGAAGGGAGTTTTCTCAGCCATGAAGCTTGGCAAGATCAAGAGCTCTAAGGACGATCACAAGAGAGGAGGTAAAATTTCACTCAAGATATAAGATAAGGCCCAAAATTAATGATTCACGTTTGTTTATTTATCCAAATCTTGCAAGTTAGCTGGAGGGAAAGTACATGTTGAAGCAAACTTCTTAAGTTGTTAATACATGTAGGCAACGAGTGACAATAAATAATGGCCTGTCATATTTAGGGCCATAGCTGGCTGGAATTACTAAGGTCATGAGTCCGAGATTCCAAAAATAAAATTGTGGCATATTTAAACATAGGATTTAAAAAGTAGTGGAATCAGTGGAATTTGTTTTAAGTTGTGTAATGTTAACTCCCCACAACTTTCATGGAAACATGATCTCAGTGTCGTCAGTAGTAGTTAGTGCTGTGGTCCTACCAATAATACATTTTGGTTGCTTCTGGTGATGTCACCCTTGTGCCATTGTTGTTCAGATGAGCCAGCGGTCCTGGACATGGAGGACCTGGACAGGAAGGCCATGCGTCTTGCTGGAGCACTGGACCCAGACACAATCTCTCTGGCCTCTGTCACCGCCGTCACCACCAACGTCTCCAATAAAAGGTCTCATTTTTGTTTTAAACACTGAGACATGCATGCACACACGTTAGAGAAATACATTCAAACACACAATGGTCTCAATCACTACCGTACATCTCAAACTGCTGATGCTGCAGGTTAATTTGAGGCTGGTTGCACACAGTGATGCCATTTAATGACATATATTTCTAAGAATAAACTTATTTAAGTTGGGAAGGTGGAAAAGATTAAGATTCAACCTTAGAATTGAGCTTGTGATCATCATGTGCCACCTCAGTGTTTCTCTGTTGGAGTATAGGAGAATGCAATCACCGATTGTGTTGTGTATCTTCAGGTCAAAGCCAGATATCAAGATGGAGCCGAGCTCTGGACGCCCAGTGGATTATCAGGTGTGTGTGGGTGTATGAGTGTTTGTGCATGAACATATACTGTATATGCATTTCTACCTGCATATCTGCACATACAACTATGTGCAGGTTCATTGATTTGTTTGTGCATTGTCCTCTGCACTGACGTCTACTTCTCCTGAGGCTTTTTTTACCATTTGTATCTCGTGTGTGATTTCGATCTGCACTATAACTGGCAGGGTAGTTGGAAGGGAGTAAGAAGTTCCATGTTAATGCAAATTATGCTGTTAAAAAAATAAAAATCATCCCACATTGTGCCTGATTGAGGTACCATTTAAAGAATTGTTCGTTATTTTGGGAAATACACATCTTTGCTTTCTTGCCGAGAGTTAGATGAGAATATTGATACCACTCTCATATATATATATATATATATATATATATATATATATATATATATATATATATATATATATTAGGGCTGTCAAAATAACGCGTTAATTTCGATTAATTAATCTGAGAAAAAATAACGCGTTAAAAAAAAATAACGCAGATTAATCCATTCCATATTGACGTTTGCATACAGACGAAAATCTGGTGCCACTGATATGTCTGCGCTTCTCTCTGCTGCTCTGAAACAGACGTTACAGGAAGCACAAACCCCGCTGCATGTGACGCTAGTTAACACAATACTCGACAGCAGCTAACGTTAGCCTACCGCTAGCTAGATTAAACACGGTTAAAATGCTGACAGCTAACGCTAAACGGTGTAAAGTTTGACTGTGTTTTACTGTAGAGGATTCAACACCGGTGTGTAACAATCTGCAGCTGCCGTCGGAGAAACAACACAGACGGTGAAAAAAAAAAAACAACACAGCCTTACATGAAACTGGTAAACTACACCCTCGTGGTGCATTTGAAGTTATTGTAAATGTCCATTTCCTATCTGGTTGTTGTTTTTGTCGTTCAACAGCAATTTACTAGTGAAATAAGTTATTGTTATTGTTATACATTATTATTAAATCATTTAATTTTGACCATATGGCCTTAGCAATAAACAAGCCGTTCTTTAATGTCACCAACTGTTGTTTAGTACCTTTTTTTTTCTTTTCTTTTTTTACTTTCTTAAAAAGTATCGGTAGTATATGTATGCGATTAATTTCGATTAATTAATCACAGAGTATGTAATTAATTAGATTAAATGTTTTAATCGATTGACAGCCCTAATATATATATATATATATATATATATGTGTGTGTGTGTGTGCGTGATGCAGGGGTATCTTTTTTTATACTCTGTTTTATATAAGCTGTTTGCTTGCTGTGGCTACCACACTAAATAATTTACCACAACCAAAGTAAAAGGAGGAAAGAAACAATTGTGGACACAGTGTAACTTAAATGCTGGCCCATGTGCTATTTTCTTGGACTTTTTTTATTTAACGACATGAATGCATTAAATGTATTCATGAAATATTATGTGTATCATAAAATTATTTATTTACCAGACTGAAATCCTGGTGTAATTTTAGACTGCAGACTTTTCCTCTCTTTTTATCTTTCTCTCTTTGTTCCTCTTCATTATCTTACGACTTAATTAAACCAGAGGGATATATTACTTGGATGTAGAAACTTATCTCAGATCTAGTTTGTCCATCAAGTGGCACGATAATTTAGCCGGGGGAGATGTACGAGTAAACACAGGCTGAGAAAGTGTAATCTGGCAGAAGCCCTCATGTCTGAAATTAGAATCATTAGTTTGTGAAAGATCAATTTGGTTGTTGTTTTTTTGCCTTTGAATTGTCCTCAGGGTAATTACTGCATAGTGTTGCTGCCAATTAACTCACTGTTGGATGAAAGTCAGCTTGTTTTAGCTTTCAGAGACATATCCAATGTGCTAATGTCTACCATCAGATCAACATCACAGTGATCGAGGCCCGGCAGCTGATAGGCCTCAACATGGACCCTGTTGTGTGCGTGGAGATTGGAGACGACAAGAAGTACACATCTATGAAGGAGTCCACCAACTGCCCATACTACAATGAGGTTAGACCTTTTCGGCTTCAAAAATTCACACTGCTAGAAGGCAATGGTCACCTTTTTATGTAATATAAACTAACTTCCTTTTTACCTCTGAATGTCAGCTTCACTTTGTCCCTCCTATGCAACATAACAACATCAGATGTGTTAACTAATGGCAATAAATAAATACATAAAATTTACTCAGACAGTAATCACAATAAATAGTGCATGCTTTTAGTAGTATTTGTTAATGTGAATAAACAAATGTATTGTAAAAACCTAGGTTGTATAAGATAAGACCATAACCAAGATAATTGGTTTGGTTATACAGTAAATGCATCTTATCACATTCATTTACTTTGTTAGAGCAGGTGTTTCTCAACATGAAGACATCAGTTGATACATTTCTCCTGTTCTGCAACCAATCAGCTTTCTGGGAACATGCACAAAGTAAAATGCTGTGTAAAGGCTGTCAGGGCTCTTATTGATGGTCTGCCATCTCTGAGTGTTCCTGAACAGCAGAGAATCTCTCTTGGTATGAATTGTTGATAGTTTGTCTGCTATTGATTCCTTGTTTGTCTGAATGTCCCCTGTTGACAGACAAACTCAAGATAATAGTCCTTCACGCTTTCTCTCCTCGTATCCAGACCCTCCAGTTTGTTCAGAGTCTGTGCTGTTTCAGATAGCTTTACACTTCTCAAGAATAATCATCTGGAATCAGCTGCAGTGGGAAACTACACTATACTATACTATTGCAAAAACTACATCATCATGACAAATATAATCTCACCCCATTTCATCTCCCTTGTCACTCTTCTTACTTTTTCATTTAATATACATATTTAATCATGACAGCACAAATAATAGCAAAATACCAAGGGAAAAGATGCAATCGTGAGTGACACAGGGGGGGTGGCATTGTCTGATAATAGGTCCATGGTTGGGCTGTTGCCTGCAGCAAAGTCAATGATGTACAGTTCTGTAGAGTGTGGCTGTCCTTGCTGTGGGAGAACAAGTGCCCTGTGTTTTTCTTTGTCTCTATTGTAAAAAAAAAAACACGAACAACATTAAAAAAGATGAACTGCAAAGTGATCTCATGAGACAAATCGTTAAGTTTTGTAGGCTGCAGTACCAATACATTGTCACCTGAAGACACCTACAGAAAAGGTATGACCGAACTTTAAATCAGCCATTTTTTTCAAGCCACTCATCTTTGCCTGTTCAGAACTGAAAGCTTGAGGGGCTAGATCTGTGCTGTGATGTGGCTACAATATAAGCTGCTCTCCTGTGAGGTTGACTAGATGATGTTTCTGTTCATTCCCTCAGTTCCCTTAGATGAACTCTGCACTGATATCTTCTGAACTTCAAAGTTGCCTGGCACATTTTATTCCCACATCAAGTCTGTAAGATGAAGGTGTTATCCAGTAGTATAAGGGAATACATTTTAATGGGCAAGCCTTTTTTTTCCTCTACTCTCTGCAGTATTTTGTCTTTGACTTCCACGTCCCTCCTGACGTCATGTTTGACAAGATTATCAAGCTCTCCGTAAGTAATCCGTACCCCAAAAGTACACACTGCAGTACTGCTAAACAAACTGTTACCACCCCATTTTCCCCCCATTTTGGTTAAATGGGTTGTGAACATACATTATTTAAATTTCATACAGTACTTACACTTTAGGTTCAATTTTAGAGGACTTTGCTGCATGATTTTAAGTTTTAATGATGACGAATTGAATGTTTTAAAGATAATATACTGTAACTTCATGGGGCAGAAAGGAGTAGATATCACTGCCCTTTGGTATGTATTAATAAGTAATAACTGGTTATGTTTAATCTAAATCTGTGAAGACATTATGCAGCCCCTTTGTTGAACATAAAGTTCATAGCCATCTGTTTCCCCATTCCCCAACACTCACACTTTTTAATTTTTAATTGCCATCTCCAGTTCAATAGGGAATCTTTTAGAGTTTGCTTTTTGTTTTAATATCTCATGCTCAATTCTGTCTGCGTAGGTTATTCACTCTAAAAATCTTCTTCGAAGTGGGACATTGGTGGGAACCTTCAAGATGGATGTGGGGACTGTTTACTCTCAGCCTGGTAAACTACAATCTAATATCTGATCATAACATACATGCATAGTCTATTTGAAAATGAAAATACAGTTTGTATTTTGTTCATTTTGAATTGAAACTGCATTTAATAAAAGCTGTTAGTTATTAACTAATCGATTGGCATCTACCTTAGAACATCAGTTTTACCATAAGTGGGCCATCCTAGCTGATCCTGAAGACATAACAGCGGGGTGTAAAGGATATGTAAAGTGTGACATCGCTGTGGTCGGGAAGGGTGACAACATCAAGACCCCACACAAGGCCAACGAGACCGATGAAGATGACATAGAGGGGTAATAAGCTGTTACTGATGATGTGTTTCAGATTGAATGGAATTTGGAGGAACACTGTGGCCAACTACATTTCAATTTTACTAGTGGAAGGTGGTATAGCAAATATTACAGTGTATGTGCAAATTATTCCATTACATGAACGTTTTAACAGTGTTTTCTGTGTAATTTTCTTCATATCAAATATTTCTTTTAGAATGTCTCTTAAAGTATAAAAAAATATTAAAATAATTGACAACTTCAACATAAGATGGTAAATAATGATATAATAATACTAAATTGCCTTATATAATAAAACTGTGTTATACTTGCGAGGATTACTGGACATTCTCAAAAACATGTTTAACAATCACCCCAGTATGTTGGGAAAGCTTATTCCACAAGCTGTACAATTGCTTAAAGGTAATCAATAACTCCACAATCCTGTCTCTGAATGGGTTTGTGCGCTGCTGTTTGTTTCCAGGAACCTACTGCTCCCAGAGGGCATCCCAGTAGAGAGGCAGTGGGCAAGGTTTTATGTGAAGATCTACCGTGCTGAGGGACTTCCTAAAATGAACACCAGTATCATGGCTAATGTGAAGAAGGCCTTCATAGGAGAGAACCGAGACCTGGTGGACCCCTACGTTCAAGTGCAGTTTGCTGGGCAGAAAGTAACTTCCTCTACATCCTGCAATCTTTTATTCTTTGCTAGTTTATAGTGGTGTTATTACTCTCCAAGGGACTATTATTGCTCCACTTGAATACACTGTGGTTTTGATAGTGCTGGTCAGAAGGAGCCTATGAACTAGAAAAGCTCCTTTGAAGTTAATAATAATAAAACAACAGTGGCAGCTACTATACTTCTGTATAATGACTAGTCAACAGTGTAACTGACCACTACAAATGTATTTATACCTTATGCTTGAGTGCTTGACTCCTTCATGCGTCTCCAGGGGAAGACTTCAGTCCAGAAGAGCAGTTATGAACCGATCTGGAACGAGCAGGTCGTGTTCACTGAGCTCTTCCCTCCACTCTGCAAACGCATAAAGGTCCAAATACGAGACTCGGATAAGGTCAACGACGTCGCCATAGGAACCCACTTTGTTGACCTACGCAAGATTTCAAATGAAGGTGACAAAGGTAGGTGAACACATTTGTCTCATTAGTATTGATTAGCTGTCAGGTACATTAATTTGTCAATATTAACGAGTTAATATTTTACTGTATGTGGTAATTAGCTGTGCTGTGAGTCAAACCATGACCCACCTGACCCTTTAATAATGGCTTTAGTGGAAGACATTCAAATTGACTTGCAGTCAATACATACATTAGCATATATTAAACCAAAGTACAAGATCCACTATAAAGAATTTTCTGAATGAGTTGCATAAGGAATTATCAAACTGCGTCATAGAGTGAGGTGGGAAACTCCAGCAGGTGTTTCCTGGGAAAAGCCCACACACGGTGGCTGGAGTTTCTTTTTATAAATAACAGAGAAAAATTGGTGAGCATGATCACTGATTTCCATCATGACTTATCAGACATTTTTGACTTATCAGATCAAACATTTGTATGTGGTCTGGATAAATATATGGACTCTAATCCCCAATAAAGACTATGAAACTGTCAAAGGTGAATATGTTAATGATTTGTCCGCTGTCTGGATTTTTGTTTGTTTGTTTATGCTTTGTTGGGCAGGGGTGGGAATATCTAGTGTTTGATGCACTGAATGTAGATACTTTAAATACCTTAAATAGAATTGTCAAAGAAAAATGATTCTTGTAGATTATCATGTCATCTCCTACAGACATTTCTTTTCTCTTCACATTTCCTTCTCCAGGGTTCCTGCCCACCTTGGGTCCAGCTTGGGCCAACATGTATGGTTCCACCCGTCAGTACACTCTGATGGACGAGCACCAGGACCTGAATGATGGTCTTGGAGAAGGTGTGTCCTTCAGAGCCCGTCTCCTGCTTTCCATCGCTGTGGAGATCCTGGACACCACTTCCCCTGAGCTCATGAGCTCCACTGAGGTGCAGGTGGAGGGTGTCTCCAACATCTCAGAGGTGAGAAGACCTGACTGCAGACACAACTAACTGGGTTTTGGATATCTTTTTGGTATCTGCTTAAAGATATTATTATATGTGGTGGAAGTATTCATAACTTATAGATTAAATAAATTCCTTCACTTAAAGTGTCCCTCCAACTTCACTGAAAACAAAAAAAAGAAAAGCTGTCCTGACCTGTGATCGATTAGAACAACATGTTGTTAGAACTCTCCTGACCTAATGACCCACTACAAACAGTGTGATGTTACACTCCACTCCATCATATTGCCACATGTGTAGGTAACTGCTCATCAGTGAAATCAGAAACATTAGATGCTTTGCATCAGGGAAAGCTTGCCAGCTATTGGACCTCTTGGCTGTTGATGGTGTAAATGTGTCCCCTGGGAACCTCAGTCATTCATGCCAGCGGGACTCCGTGCCAGTTGTCAAGTACTTTGCTTTGAAGGAGTGACATGTTGCTACCTAAGAAATGCTGTAAACTGGAAAATGTATCTCCCGATTAGTTTTATTCATCATTTGTCATCTATAACACAAAATAAAATGTGTTTTGTGTATTGACTACCTGGGTGGCATTGTAATGAACTGTTGCAACTACTTTTTTAAAGAATAATAAGTATTGATTAATATTATATATTATTATATATTATAATATAATATAATATTATTATAATATTATATATAATATAATATTATATTTTAATACCAACCACATAAATTAATTATGAGTACCATAGGGCAGAAAATGTGGTGGAAATAAGTGCACCTACAAATGTAATGGATAAATAAAGCGGCACAGTAATTCAGAGTGGAGGCAGGTAGATTTTATCTGTGTAATAAATTATAGAAATGAGCAGATGCAGTTATTCTTCCCCAGACTCTACAATAAAATTAATGCTATTCAGTCCAATAAAATGTTTCACATTTTCTTCGTTTCGCTTCTTCTTCTCACTCCACCAGAGCGCCACTGGGAAAATAGATGAGTTCTTCCTCTTTGGTTCCTTCCTGGAGGCCACCATGATCGACCGGAAGATTGGTGATAAAGCGATAAGTTTTGAAATCACAATAGGTAAATAAACCTTTTCTTCATCTTGTTAATATGGACCTGCACTCCACACATGTACAATATAACAGAGAGATGTTACAGTGTATAAAATGAAAAGCTACCGTGACAGAGCAAACTCCATAACAACTTGCTTACAGGTAACTATGGAAACCAGATAGATGGCGTAAGCAAGCCTTTGTCGGCAAAGAAGAAGAAGAAAGATGGGGAGAATGAAGAAGAGGAAAGCGATCTCATACAGAACTCCAGTGAGGACGAGGCGGACGAGGATGGGGACCTGGTCTCCGTCTCCTCCACTCCTCCAATGAAGCCCGTCATCACTGACAGGTCAGGGGTCAAGGGTCACAGGGGCATGGTCAATGATGCTTAAAAAGCAATTTCTGATATATTGCTGATTTAATTACAATGTAATAAAAGCCAAGACTAGCCCTTTTGAACTGATTGTTAGGTGCTTCACAATTATCAGAGATAGTATAATGAACGCCAGCCAGGGGAAAGCTGCTGGCAAGGATTAGCTGTGTTAGGAGAGTAGCTGCACAATCCTTTACACATTCAAGTTATGAAGTAAACATTTAGTTTAGTGTGTAACAATTTAGAGTTTTAGACTGTGGACCAAGTCATTTTGTTTGTACTTTACAGGAATTACTTCCATCTTCCCTACTTTGAAAAAAAGCCATGTGTTTACATCAAAAGCTGGTGGCAGGACCAGAGAAGACGACTTTACAACTCCAACATGATGGACAAGATCGCTGACAAGCTGGTCAGTATACTTTTCTTCCCGTGCAAAATGTGCAAAGGTTGGCTCAGGTGGCAGGATCGGCTTAACTCAGTAGCTGTTAGTTGATGACTAAACTTAGTCTTGCTAGCAGCTTTGTGAGGCTGTACTCAGGCACAGTGGTGCTTTGAACTAAATGCTAACATCAACATGCTCACAATGGCACTGCTAACATGAGGATGTGTAGGATGTGTACATGTAGTTTTTACCATCTTTGTTAAGCGTGTTAGCATGCAAACATTAATTAGCACTAGATGCATAGTACTGCTGAGGTTGATGGGAATGTCAGTTTTGCAGGTATCTAAGCATAAACCAAAGTACAGTATTTAAATTCAAATTTTGACCTGATGATGGAGCTAAGTGAAAAGTCAGAGGATCACTCAAGTAATTACAATTTATTCGGGACATGGATGTATGGCAATCCTTCTGAAAGCTCAGATCCACAAATGTCAACCTCATGGTGGCGCTACAGGAACAGTCAGGGGATCATTTAAGTCAATAGGATTCATCATATGGGGACCATGAATATCTGTACAAATGTTCATGGCAATCCATCCAACAGTTGTTGAGATATTTCAGACAGACCGATATTGTCATCCCCAGAACCATGCTGATAGCATTGTTAAAAAGATGGGAAGTAAAGGAAACCAATCACTCATAATAAACAAATCACAAAGTAAATTAAAGAAGTGATGACATATAAGGGATATAAATAATGTTATATTGTTTTTTTTATCAAAAATACATTATCAACTACATCACCTACAGTTACATTTCTGTCTTGTCAGCCATGTGTCTATATAAAGAGCTGGTAGCTGAAAGTTGCGTATGTCTATAGATACTGTTTAAAGGTGCTGTAGGTAGGATTGCAAAGATCCAGGACTTAGCCAAAAACTTTGAACATCGACAACTTCTCAGTCCCTCCCCACTTTCTGCTAAAGCCCAAAACAGTCTCCTAAGCCCCTCCCCCCACAAGGGAGAATGAATGCGTGTGCATGAGCAGTGATTGACACGCAGTTAGACACCCCCCCCGGCCCTGATTGGTGCATCTGAACAGGGAGCGGTGGATTTTTGGCTGTAGGTGGTGCCAGAGGAAATGACCTGCTTCATGTAGTTCTACTCGAACATAGGGTCAGTTTAAGCAAATATGACAGAAAGTTAGTTTTATAAGTCTTACCTACTGCACCTTTAAGTATACTATATTAGACAGTAGTATGTGTATGTGAGTGTATGTAGATAAGGGGCATTTGAATAGAAACCTGAGTTCTAACAACTTATTTTGTCCTAAGCTCCAGTATTTTTTGTGTCTGGACAGGAAGAGGGTTTGAATGATGTTCAGGAGGTCATTAAGACGGAAAAGGCTTTTCCAGAACGCAGACTCAGGGGAGTGCTGGAGGAGCTCAGCGTCGGTTGCAGGCAAGCTACATAATAATAATAATAATCATTTGTCATGGTCTTGTATTAAACTAACATTGTGACTCAGTGGTCAGTTCAGATACCGAGAGTTTCTCCTGAAGCTGAAAGCTATAAGACCTATATAGAGCTCTCTAGCCGGTTTTGCAATTAATGCTGTTTAAAACTTCTCAAACATGCACATACACTTCATCAACGACCCAGAAACTACTGAAGACAGCAGCTCTCTGCACTAAGACAACTCTAAAACCCAGTCATGGTGAATTTGATAGAAGAATAATCATTTAAATACAGAGTGTATTAATATGTATAGAGTCAAGCCACTTTCATGTTTCATCCTCTGTATCTTCTGGTTAATTCTAGTCGGTTTGTGACTCTGGCTAACAAGGATGTGAACCAGGCAGGCCGAACCAAACTGGATCGAGAGCGGCTCAAGTCCTGCATGAGAGAGATGGTATTATTTATTTTTCTCAAATAGAGAAGGAAGGAAGGACGGAAGGAAGGGGCATGTGATGGAAGCTGTGATTAATCTACGTGGCTGCTGTTCAGTCTCTAATCCCTGCACCTTAGTGGGTAAATAATATGGAGTCCCTGTAAAGGGCACGCAGGGAAATTCATTTTTGGAATACATTTTTACAGTGTTTGAACAGGTATATGCCCAAGAACTATGTGCAAACTGAAAAAGAAAAGAAATTGCTATATTGCGTACTTGCCTGTAGCTGCACTACACCACTGTTTGTGAGGGAATGTGAAAACTGCAATGGAAAGCATAAGTATTGCAGGAGAAAACAAACTTGTTTTACCAAAAAACTGGTGGGAAAAGTCATGGATGTGTAGGGACTCCATAACATTTGAAAATAGCAAGATGTTCTAGTGTCAGTAATTTCTGTATAGTCTTAAAACAAAAGTCTTTTGGAACTAAACAGTTTTTTATAATTTTAAGAAAATCTACTCAGTTGCAGTTGGTTGAATTGAAAATAAGTAGGCCCTCAGCTTTGATGTGTATACAGTATGTAGCTAAGAAAGCTGCAGTGCCCCTCCATTAGCTTCATCGTCACTCATCATCTCTTGTCCTGCAGGACAGCATGGGCCAGCAGGCCAAGCAGATCCGAACTCAGGTGAAGAAAAACACAATCAGAGACAAACTCAAGCTGGTGCAGAACTTCCTGCAGAGGCTCCGTTTCCTCGCAGACGAGGTACAGAACTTCTTTTATAAGTGGCCTGACACAGAATGAGTGCATGGAAATAATAATGAAGAATCCATACACAGTATATAAACATTGTACACTAAGTAAAAGTACATACCGTAAGTTACTATTGGGAAAAGAACCTGGAATAAGGAGAGTGCTGATCACCTATCAATCAATCAATCCATTTTGTCCAGCCTCAGCACAGCATCCCAGATGTTTTTATCTGGATGATGAGCAACAACAAGCGCATTGCCTATGCCCGGATTCCTTCCAAAGACATTCTCTACTCCATAGTGGATGAGGAAACAGGAAAAGACTGCGGCAAAGTCAAAGCTGTCTTCCTCAAGGTACAATCATCTCTTCCTGCTCAAATACTGTTAGCTTGTCTCATTAATTCAATTCAGTTCAATTTATTTATAGTATCAAATCACAACAAGAGTTATCTCGAGACACTTTACAGATAGAGTAGGTCTAGACCACACTCTGTAATTTACAAAGCCCCAACTATTACAGTGATTGCCTCAAGAGCAAGCATTAACAGTAGCTATTGCGACAGTGGCAAGGAAAAACTCCCTTTTAGGAAGAAACCTCGGACAGACTCAGACTCTTGGTATGTGGTGTCTGACGGCACCAGTTGGGGGTGTGATGAACAGTGGCAATAATAGTCATAATAAAGATAGTGGAACAGTGACCACAATGGTAGTTGTAGTAGTTCATGTCATAGTAGGGCACAGCAGGGCATTATGGGGTGTAGTGTGGCACAGCAGAGCATGGGTGGACGCGGCAGGACGCAGCAGGATGCAGCCAGATGCAGCCGGACACTGCAGGGAATCGCAGAACGTAACTTGGTGTAGTAGGTCCACAGTAAACTCCCCAGAGCTACATTAGAGCTCATTAAAACGTGGTTGTGAGATACGTACAGGTGAAAAGTCAATATAAAGGATATAGTATTGACAAGTAGGATGGGGAATGGGCTTGTAAATCTTTAACAGCTGCCGAGAGAGATGGTCGGAAATCAATGTCTCCTTAATATTTATGGTTTGAGCCATGTTGCACCATTGTCTGCTTAATGCTTGATGATTGAGGTGTATTGATACCAATGAATATGTAGCAGTACCATATTTTTCTCTACAGTGTATTTATTTTTGTTGAATGGAATTGTTCATAATTATTCAGTCCACTGTGGTTGTAATCTGTGCCCACAGCTACCTGGTAAGAAGGGATTTGGCCCTGCAGGCTGGACAGTTCAGGCTAAGCTGGAGTTGTATCTGTGGCTTGGCCTCAACAAACAAAAGAAGGACTTTCTCAGCGGTCTGCCTAACGGTTTTGAAGAGATCAAATCCGCTAAAATGGGCCCCTGTCTTCACTCTGTCCCCCCCGTCAGCCTCGTCTACAACAGTAAGCTCTTGGATATAAAAGTTTAAATTAATTGTTATTGAAGTAGCTTTACTTTTTATTGACTCAAAGTATTTACCATTAAGTTTTAACTCTAAAATCAATTAGAGGCAAAACACATAATCAAACTCACTCAGAAGTCGAGATTTGACTTCCATCGATCCATTTTACTTTGTTGTTCACTTTTCTAACTACAATATAAGATTGCCAATATAGGGGATTGTCAGAGTTTGTGTGTGTGTGTGTGTGTGTGTGTGTGTGTGTGTGTGTGTGTGTGTGTGTCCAACAGTGAAGCAGGTGTTTCAGCTGAGAGCACACATGTACCAGGCCCGCAGTCTGTTTGCTGCCGACAGCAGTGGCCTTTCAGATCCTTTCGCTCGGGTCTTCTTCTCCACACACAGCCAGGTTACTGAGGTAGGACCATGAATGTGTGTGTATGTATATATACATTTGTGTGTATGAACTCAACGAGTGTTTGTATCATGTATGAGTTAACTGAATTGATATGTGTGTGCTGCAGGTCCTGAGCGAGACTCTTTGTCCTACCTGGGACCAGCTGCTGGTGTTTGATGATGTGGAGCTGTTCGGTGAGGCCAGCGAGCTGAGAGATGACCCTCCAATCATTGTCGTTGAAATCTTTGACCAGGACACTGTGGTAGGTTTTTGATCTACTGTATTTGAATGAATGGATGCATCATGGAGGGACTGATTTATAAATCTGTCAATGCTTCTTTTCTTCTCTGTTGTTTTAAACCATTCAGTTTGGGCTAATAACACTAAAAGTGCTTTGCTTCTCCTTCCCTCATGTTCTGACTCTGTCCACCTTTGTTTCACTCCACCCTGTCCTTCACATTTACACTGGTCTTGCTTATGCTGTGCTGACTAAATAGAGTGTGAAAGCATTAGTACTGTAGAGACTGTGTTGAATTAGAAGTTCTAATAGCTGTTAGCTGATGTAGCATTAATTTTTTGGTTCACCTAGCTGTGCCTCCATCTCTCCTCTCTCCATGTGTAACAGCAGTAGCTGCAGGAGCTTTAGTGTTTGTAGTAGTAGCATTGGTGCAGTGTGGAAAATCTGCCTCCCAGTACTCAACCATAAAAAACAAATCTAATGTAGATATCTATGATACACCCATTTTTATTGTATTACACTGTAATCTTAGGTCAGGTTTAGCTGTTTACAAGCTTTCCTTCTCAAATTCCACATTTTTGTAACCTTCCACCACTTTGACCAATGCTGACACCAAGTGGCTGCTGTGGTAACTACACCTCCCGCACCTGTGTCTAACTCCCTTCCCTTGTCCCCTGACTGTCTCGACTGCCACTGTCACAATGTGGAATTCAGGGCAAGGCAGAATTCATAGGTCGGGCATTTGCGAAGCCCACCATCAAGATGTGTGACGAGCACTATGGCCCCCCGAGGTTCCCACCCCAGCTGGAGTACTACCAGATTTACAGAGGGAACTGCACTGCCGGGGAACTGCTGGCTGCCTTTGAGCTGCTGCAGGTAACATATTAATGCACACACAAACATAAATGCATATACATTTAAAAAAGCTTGTACATATGCATGCACACACATACATAAACACACACAAATGTATAAAAGCTTTTACATATGCATGCACACACACATGCAACTCCATAGTGTCTCCTTAACGAGAGATTGCATGCCACTGCTCTACAGTTTGGTTTGATTATAGTAAAGAGAACAGGAGAAATGAAAAAGGAAGATTGTAAATATATTAGGGCTGTCAATCGATTAAAAAATGTAACCTAATTAATTACATACTCTGATTAATTAATCAAAATTAATCGCATACATAATTAACGGTGCCTGAACAGATACTTTTTAAGAAAGTAAAAAAAGAAAAGAAAAAAAAAGGGTACTAAACAACAGTTGGTGACATTAAAGAACGGCTTGTTTATTGCTAAGGCCATATGGTCAAAATTAAATGATTTAATAATAATGTATAACAATAACAATAACTAATTTCAGTAGTAAATTGCTGTTGAACCATCAGATGGGAAAAGGACATTTACAATAACTTCAAATGCACCAGGAGGCTGTAGTTTACCAGTTTCATTGAACGCACCGTCTGTGTTCTCCAACGGCAGCTGCAGATTGTTACATCCCGGTGTTGAATCCTCTACAGTAAAACACAGTCAAACTTTACACCGTTTAGCGTTAGCTGTCAGCATTTTAACCGTGTTTAATCCAGCTACTAGCTAGTGGTAGGCTAACGTTAGCTACTGTCGAGTATAGTGTTAACTAGCGTCATGTGCGGTGTTTGTGTAGCGGTGTTTGTGTTTCAGAGCATCAGAGAGAAGCGCAGACATATCAGTGGCACCAGATTTCGGTAGCCAGAGTTGGCAGGAAGAAGATTTTTACAAGTAAATGTTCCAATTAATAATCCAGGCAGAACATTCTCGTCTCCCTCCTTTATTTTACAGTCCAATGGTGGCTAGAATGGCTCCGGGTCAAACGTCAATATGGAATGGATTAATCTGCATTATTTTTTTTAACGGGTTATTTGTTCTCAGATTAATTAATCGAAATTAATGCGGTATTTTGACAGCCCTAAAATATATCTATTGTGATATGTTTACATCTATGTTTTAGCAGTCTCCTCTGTCACTGCCTTTCTTGGTGTTTGCACCACCAGCTGTAGAAAACCGTTTGCAGAAACGTTTATGTGCACGCTCACACAATACACACAAAGCAGGGACCCGCTCATAAAAGCACTTCTCCATAGCGCTACTAGTGGTCAAAATCTCAACAAGGTACCTTTAATGATGTGGAGCAAGCATGAAAGATCATGGGAAAAAATAACAAAAGAAGGGTTTCTTTTTCTCTTCCAATCATTCAAAACATGTCTCTCATATCTTGCTCTTTAGCTGTGCCCTTACTTTCTGTAAATATTTGTATCTCCCTTCTCTTCTACACACTAACATTTTCTCCTTTCTTCTGTGAAAAATCCATTTTCCTTTTTCTTCTTGTGCTTCCGCCTGTTGCCTGCAGATACCTTTCGATGTGGAGGCAATTAGGCGAGCTCTGATCGCTGTCCATAACTTTGCTGTTCCTCAAATAAAGGTGCTCTTTTTCTGCATTCTCTCTTTTCACTTTGTCTTACTCTTTGGTAACACTTTTATCTCTACCAACATGACATTAACCTCTGCCTTTCCTGCACTCCCTCAAAGTGGGTCACACCAAGAAAATAATAAATAAATGAATCAATTTGGTATGGTGCTCATACTATACCACAATACATAAAACACAAAAGCATTGCATCCTGTTACTGTCACGTTTAATTCCCAACTCTCCTCCTTTATTAGGTTGGTCAAGGGGGGATGGCCGATCTTCCTTCCCTTGAAGGGCCGACAGACTCGGAGCGTGGACCCATTCTGCCTGTGCCATTGGGCATCCGACCCGTCCTGAGTCGCTACCGCATAGAGGTGAGATTTTAACCACCAGCTCCATTTTCTATCTCTAGAGATCCCCTTCCTTTAACTGCTGTTTTTTCTCTGTTTCAGGTTTTGTTCTGGGGCTTAAGGGACCTGAAGAGGATTAACCTGGCTCAGGTGGATCGGCCCCGTGTGGACATAGAGTGTGCAGGTAGAGGTGTGCAGTCTGTCCTCATCCAGAACTACAAGAAAAATCCAAACTTCAGCATCCTAGTTAAATGGTTTGAGGTGGTAAGTACAACTGTCGATTTGATATTCACATTATTACAGTGTTGGATCTTGGATCCAAAAATGTCCAATTTCTTGAAATAAACATCAAACTTGTGGTTGTCTTCACTTAACTGAAAAACAAACTTACAATTGTAACTTATTGCAAGAATAATGTAAAATTGTTCCTTACCTCACTTTCCCAACTCCATGTCTTTATTTTGTCCCCAGGACCTTCCAGAGAATGAACTCCTCCACCCTCCTCTTAACATCCGGGTGGTGGACTGCCGGGCATTTGGCCGTTACATCTTGGTTGGGTCCCATGCTGTCACCAGCCTGAGACGTTTCATTTACAGCACCCCAGACAAGACCTCCAACAACTGGGCCACTGCAGGTGCTTACACTCAAGTGCAGGATTATATTTACTGTATATTTTTGTTAGTGAGTTTGTTCTGATAAGGGCTTTAAGCCAAAATGCATTTGCAGTTTTGTCAGTCCATTAGTTGGAAATAAAATTCAGCAAAATGATCTTGACATGCGGAGATTCTTTTACTTTTTCACCCCTGGAGTCCCTCTTTTTTCCTGCTTTTATTTAGGGAAAACAAACACATATTCAGTAGTTAATTAGGGGCTGTTTCTCTTTTGTTTCTATTGTCAGGTTCGAAAAACTAGCAACTTTAAAATATTAGCATTTTCAGAAATTACGATAAGCAGCTTTACCTTTAGCTCAACTCCTACTTGTATGCATACTTGAGTTTATTCATTTTATTTTATAAACCCAAGCGTTGTACTTGACCATTCGAGGACGGAGCATCTCTCCAGTGACAATCATATAATTGCCACATAAATGCCTTGCCAGAGAAAGAAAGCATTTTATTTATACACTTTACACTCAGACTAGTCTCGCATTGCAGATCTGGCTGTACACCACATATACATTCTAGGGTCAGGGAAAAAACGCTCTGGGTTGTTTGCTTTTCTTTAAACCAATCACAATCTTCCTGGGCAGCATTAGGCTCCGGACACAGTGACGGTGGGTCTGCAAAATAGTCTCGGGAAGGAACCAAACATGGCTGAAATAATTTCGTTTCGTTTTAACCTTTGAAATGCCAGTTGGACAAGGCTCCTGGAAGGTTAAGACAATAACAGGATCATGTACATCAAGGAAGGTTAAAACAAACTAAGTATTAAATTAAAATACTTCTGAATCAGCTCTCCGGTCACTAAAGAATGAGCGTTCATTCTTTATTTACTTTGCTGATTTCTCTGCTTGCTTTCTGCCCTGACCAACTTTTCATACCTGTGTCCTCTCTCCATCTGTTGTCTTTTTTTCCTCTCTTGCATGTCCTTGGCTGTCCTGTCCTCTCCTGCCGCCTGCTGTCTTTGCACTTCGCCCTCACTCCAGCTAAGCTAATGAATGGCTACATGGTCCTTACCAATGGCGGCTTCCAGCCTCGCTCCTCACCCAGCCTTTCCTCTCGCACACTCTCTCGCCCCGCAGGTGACATCATCGTCAACATGGACGCAGAGCCTTCGGTCCGAAAGATGGACACGGTTGTCAAGTTAGACGCTGTAAGCTTTTCTTTGAGTTCATGCACTGTCAAGCATTGCCTTCTAATTTCTACTGTAAAACATGTGTGTTTATATATGTAAATAGTAGCGCTGCTTTATGTCCAGCCTTTTTACCTGCCTCTGTACATGTGCCATTCCTACCTGCGTCATCCATTGTGTAATAAACCCTTGTGTTGTTTTATGTAACGCCTCCATCATAGATGTCTGACGCTGTTGTAAAAGTTGACATGGTAAGTAATCATTTCTGTAGAAATTTGGCAATGAAAATATGTGCTGAAGTTAACTGGTGCCTCATTGTGAATAAAAATGCAGATACTGAGAATCACTTTAAGTATTTGTACTGTTTCAACAGACTGAGGAGGAGAGTGACAAAGAGAAAAAGAAGAAGAAGAAGAAAAAGAAGGGAGGAGTGGAGGAAGAGGACGAGACCAATGAGAGAGTGCTGGACTGGTGGTCCAAATATTTTGCTTCAATAGAGACATTGAAGGAGGTTTGTCTATTCTATTCTAGGATATTCTATTTACATCTACACATGTTTTTGTTAATGCCCTCTGGCAACATTTTCTTGCCTGGTTTTCCAGACGCTCAGAGCCCAGGATGCGGCTCAGGCAGAGGCGGAGGAGAGAGAGGACCTGGAGATAGCTGCAGAGGCAGCAGGTATTAAACTCCACCAAATCGGACGGGCTGCCTGCCAGTGCACGCAAATGTCTGCTGCTTTGATTTCTTTTAAAGGGAAATATCACCGTTGTCGGATTTTAGGTTGGGATTCTGCAACTGTAGACAAATTCCTGACTAGTTTCACTCGGTTTTAAGATTGTTGAAATTGTTCTTTTGTCAACTGCACTGCCTGAGATGGCAGAGAGAAATTTGTTTTGAGCTATACTAATAGGAAAGTCTTATGGCTGAGTCCTAAATCACTCCCTATTTACTATACTGTGTAGTGCACTATATTTACTTTCCTCCATTTTATTTGAGTGTCCAAGTGTGGAAATTATGCTCTGTATATTGTCCTTAAAAATTCCCACAATAGAAAATACTGGTGTCCATTACCTGTATACTAGAGCTGTGTCCCAAATCCATACAACATACTAATTCTATACCGTATGTACTACTTACTAATCGTTATACTATACTCCTTCTCCATTTCCTTTGTGCATTGCATTGTGGGAGAATAGTGTCAATCAACAGCATACTGAAAAATCAACCATGTTTAGTCTGCATGCTGTCTGCTACTTTCTTTCTTTTCTTACACATTTTTAAATACTAAAAACCTGCTAAGAATCAGTATGGAGTATGGATCTGGAACATGGCATACATTATGTTAACAACAATGCAATACGGCACATTCATCAGTCATCAGTGATAACTCAAAATTACAATGACTCATAAATATCCAAAATCTCAATTTACTTACTCACTATGGAGTAAAGTATAGAGTGTTTATTATAAAGGGAGTAGTGAGTGAGAGAGTGATTTCAGACACAGCTTTTGTCTGAGATGTGAGTCTTAGCATAAAGCACGCAGAAGAAATATCGTTATGTGCTTCCTGCTCTTCGTCTCTTTGCTCACACAGATTCATCCTTCATCTATGCTTTGAACATGAACAGGCCATTTCCTACATCAGCATGACCTTCCACCTCTGCAATACACATGAAAGCTGGCTGATCAGACTCACTGAATTAACCTACATCTACACTGACATGCTTACTTACATACATTATTATGTAGTAGTGTATTTAGTAATAGTAGTATTTAGAGTGTTTGTGAAATAGTTGTAAAATTTAAACTACATTTAATCATTCCTGATGGGTTTAGATGAGTGTCATAAGTGTACTTTTTTGCACCTGTAATCACACCCAACAGTGATGTCACAGGGTCCACCTGTACATCACTGCAGCAAGGTGAGAAGTTACATCACTGGAAGTCCCCAAAAACAAGGTTTTCAGGTGGAATTAAGTTACTCTGAAAAATTTAAACAGTTTGTGATGTTTTTGGAGTGCCTTTCTTCCGTACAACAACATTTGACCACTTTTACAACATGAGTTTAGGGAAACTTAATTCCCTGATAAACCCATTTGTCAGCTTTCATGTTTGACCCTGCCACCCCTCTTCATGACTCCAGCCCTACTTTGTCCACCTCCACTTCCAATCACCCCTCCAATCAGATATAAAACCTGATGACCTTCTTCTGAAAGGCTCCAAGACAAAGGAAAAGAGCAAAGAGAAGAAGAGCTCCAAGGACAAGAAGAAGGGTCACGCTGCAGACGGCTCTGAGAAACGAACGGTTAAAGCAAGAGTAGATGAGCTGATGGTGAGTATTGTCAGTCACATACTCGCAGCAGTAGACAGTAATATACATGCAGAAACAAACTCAATCCGTCGTTGACCTATGCAGGTGTACGACAAGGAGCTGGATAGTGAGTTTGGCAACTTTGAAGACTGGCTCCACACTTTCAACTTGTACAGAGGAAAGGCTGGGGATGATGACGAACACACTCTGGATGACGACAGGATTGTTGGCAGATTCAAGGTGGGAAAATACTGCGTAAAAACAAGTACGTTCCAGCCTACACTAGCTGACAGAACATAGGTTATAGAGCAAAAATACACTTGTTTTTTATTTAAACCTGTTTTCTCTCTGTGACCCAGGGATCCTTATGTATGTACAAGCTACCTCTGTCGGAGGAGATCACGAGAGAGACAGGATTCGATCCTAGTATGGGCATGTTCCAGAGCATCCCGCGTAACGATCCAATCAACGTCCTTGTCCGCGTCTATATTGTCAGGGTGAGAGACCACTTTATCATTTAAATCTATACTGTTGTTAAACACATCATAATAAACAGAAACTAATACATATTTCTCTGAGTTTGTTCTGTTCTGTTTCTCTACTTCAGGCTACAGATCTTCATCCTGCTGATATCAATGGGAAGGCTGATCCATACATTGTCATCAAGCTGGGCAAGTCAGAGATCAAGGATAAAGAGAACTACATCTCCAAACAACTCAATCCTGTATTTGGCAAGTAAGTTCAGAGAAAGCTACTCTTCATTTAGTTTCGGTTTGCCGTCAAAATGTATTCTGAACGAGCCTGAATCTGTTGCCCCCCTCCCATTTGCACTCAGTTTTTCTTCTCGACTTATTCAGTTTATCCTCCATTTGTCTGTGTTCAGATCATTTGACATTGAGGCCAGATTCCCCATGGAGTCCATGCTAACGGTGTCTGTGTACGACTGGGACCTGGTCGGCACTGACGACCTGATCGGAGAGACAAAGATTGACTTGGAGAATCGTTTCTACAGCAAATACAGAGCCACCTGCGGCATCTCATCCAACTATTCTGTGTGAGCATCTATGTGTTTTATCCTCTACATGTTTTAGTTATTGGTGTAGTTACAATGTCACCATATGAAACCCAACACCTCTTAACTAAATCTACTTTTCTACAGAAATGTTACAGTCTCACATTATATTGCATAGGCATCTAAAAAAAAAACAATGTTGTCTTGCATTTAGAATTCTGTTTATCAGTTACTTTATCAATTACCTCTTTGTTATCTATTGATGTCAGCCATGGATACAATGTTTGGCGGGACCCTATGAAGCCAAGTCAGATCCTGGCCAAGCTCTGTAAGGACGGCAAGATCGATGGACCTCATTATGGGCCGGGAGGCAAAGTCAAGGTGGCCAATCGAATTTTCCAGGGACCTACAGAGATCGAGGATGAAAATGGTATGGCTGAATGTTTCTCCTAAAACTGTGAGATAATATGAAAGTACTACATAGGATTAACCATCATAATAAATGTGATACCAATGTAATACCATATACAAGTGATTAGTAGTCTCTGATTTAAAAGTAGTATCAGTGCTTTTCCAAGTTATGAATACATTTACTGTAACCTTTGTTGCTTTTTGTTACAAAGAGATTGTTGTCTTTTCACCCACGCTGTTCCTGTTGCGTACACACAATTCACAAAAAAACACAATTTCCCTTACATAATCAAACAGATTCAGCTTAATGCTCAATAAACAAGATACAAAAGGTAAAAAAAGAGTATAACTTCACAGTAAGCTTTTGCTTTTGCCACAGAATTTCCGACTACATTTGGTCTTCTACTGAGGCTGTGTTGATCCTATAAACAATGTCATCAGATGTTGCCAATAATCTTAGAAACGGTCACATTTGTCTACATTAAGATTAGGCTATAAATGTCTGAATTGGCTTGTTTCCAATTCAACTATTTTGCCTTCCCTTTCCCTCTTTATCTTCTTGTGTTTGTGTCAATATCCCAGGTCTGAAGAAACAGACTGAGGAGCATTTGGCTCTGACGGTGCTGAACCACTGGGAGGAGATCCCGAGGGTAGGCTGGAAGCTCGTCCCTGAACACGTGGAGACCAGGCCCCTGCTGAACCCCGACAAACCCGGCATTGAACAGGTAGAAAAGAGCCACTCTCGTCTGGAGTCATGAAACAGATAGAAATGAGAGTTAAAGTGCATATTTTTCTCTGTGCGTTCAAAGGGTCGTATTGAGATGTGGGTGGATATGTTTCCTATGGACATGCCTGCTCCTGGACCTGCAATAGACATATCACCACGTAAACCAAAGAGGTAGGCCCAAGCTGGAGCAAATAAGACAAACATCACTATGAGTATGATGTTTTCTGATTCCATTGATCTGAATCCAGTGCTGATTTATTGGGAAATATATTTGTTAATTGCATTTGAAGTGTCTAAAATTCTTCAGTTTTTTCAACAGAATAGTTGCTTTATCCCCAGGTTAAATTATGGTGAGTCTGTTTGACTAGTTAGCTCTCCGTTTACTGACAAATGTAAGTCCAACTGTGTGTTCCTTCCTCCCCCCCTTACCAGATATGAGCTCAGGGTGATTATTTGGAATACAGACGAAGTAATACTGGAGGACGATGATTACTTCACTGGGGAAAAGTCCAGTGACATATTTGTCAGGGGGTAGGTACAGCAGGACGCGGTGACCAAGCCTCGTCCTGTGGGTGTGAGCTGTGTGTGGATTTTTTTTTTTTTTTGCAGTTAACCATTTTTATTTTTTTTCCATTTTTTCTGTGTGCGTTTTTGTGTTTGTGGTGTGTCTCCTGTTTGTCTGTCTGTCGTCCTCTCTCTCTCTCCTCCGGTCAATGCTCTGCTGCTGTCTAGCTTTGAGCTTCGTGTTGTTATTTGGAACACTGATGACGTAATTCTAGAGGACGATGCTTTCATGACAGGAGAGAAGATGTCTGACATCTATGTCAGGGGGTAAACACACGATTCCACTGCATGGCTCGTACAACTACCTCCCTTCCTCCCTCCTGAAGCCCTGGAGTTTCTTTCTTCCCTTTCCCACTTCCTGTCTGTCAACTCTCCATCTAGCACGTAACCTCGCTTGTCTTACAGTCTCCAAATAGCACGCTGAAAACCTTTGCCAAATGAAAAATGAGTTTTGTCAGGACCAAACCACATAAACAACTTGATGAGTACAATCATAATCATATAGTCATATAAATGCTAAAACAATCCACAGATATGCTGATATTTGAAGTTCATTCATGTCTTTGGAAACTGCAGAAATCTCTGAGCTAACACAGACATAAAGCTGCTTAGAGGAATAGATATTTTGAACATCTATATCATCATTACTGCCGTTTTCTTTTTTTGTCAAACTATTTTCTTTTGTTAAAATACTTTTTTCTTTTCTTTTCTTTTTTTCTTTTTGCTAAACCAGAATGTTTTTGTTAAAATATTTTCTTTTTTGTCAACCTAATATTTTATTATATTATATTAAACTACTATTTTATATTTTATTTTGTTAAACTACTAATTTATTTTTTATTTTGTTAATCTACTGTTTTTTGTGTTATTATTGTTTTTTTTTTTTGTCAAACTACTATTCCCAAAGCCAAGAGTGAACTTTAAGATCGGCAGGGCTTTTAAACGAGGGGGGGATTTGTTGCTATATTTTTTGTTTGTGGTTTGGTCCTGTATTTTAGATCTTCCTTGAAATTACTTTACGTTAAGACTTTGGAGAATTTGGTCATTTCATTTTAAGGTATTCGGAGCCTCTTGCATGTATATAAGTAAAGAACATGCATGGGGGTACGACAGAGCTCCAGTGTTTTTGATAACATTGTCATGTTGCAGACTGGTCCTAATACTGGACCTTTTTCATGGCAGACATTTTGACTTGTGCAGTTACATTAGCTTTACATCCAATAAAACTGCCTCACATTGAACTTCAAAAACTAATGTGAACAGGGAATGCATGCCTGAATTAATTTTCCCTATGAACTACATTATAGTATATGGAAGACAAAGAAAATATTTACAGGATGGACATGTAATGTAACCATACATCTATGATAGAAATAGCACAGGTGTATTTATTCACATTAATAATGTCTTAATCCATTAAGTGTCCCAGCATGCACATTTATACCAGCTCCTTGGAACTGACACCTAAATGTGGCCATTATTAATGATTTTAATTTCTACAATGAAAAAGGTCTTATGATATTTTACTCCCGTTATTAATTTAATGAATTAAAGTTATTATTGTCAGTGTTTTGTAGAGCCTCCTCACTCCTGCATCTCCTAACCATACCTTTTACCTCAGCTGACTTGGTGTCACCTGTAAATGTGTGCTAACAAACAGGGTGCCATCCTCAAACAACCCTAAATACTTGGAGCATGATAAAGTATTTTAGAACCTCAAGAACTGTCTGCATTGACCATAAAGAAAAAAAGGATGGGGTTGTTTCAGATGGATCCAATGTTTTGATACTGTAGTTATGATTCAGTTTAGATCAGGCATGTTTTAGTGACATTGTGTTTTTTGTAGCCAAGCAAAAACTCTCACCTTAACCCCAGCCTAATTTATGCCAGTGTCAGCATCTCAGTTATCAAATCAAAGCACATTCCCTCACATTTGACTATTCACTGAGATGTTTTTAGTGTTGCATTTTGAGAACTGAGAGTGCAGCTCCCATTCTGCTCCCCCTCACTAATGAAGCCAGTCTCACTCTACTGTAAATGAAAGAGCTCCAGCTGGCACAGACTGACCTCATAGTCTTTGATCTTCTGCTGTCTGCATCCACACAAACTCTTTTTAAGGAAAATATCAGATACATTTCATGGCATTTTTGCAAGCTTTGTGTATGCATGGCTTTGAAAATAATGTGAATCTCCCACATCAAATCAGATTTTTTTTAATTTATGGTTCCACAATATTTTTGACATTATCTCACACACACATGTATTAATCTGATTTGCTTTTGGGGAGCCACATTATGTGTTTTGATTTTGACCTATTAGCATCATCTCTCTTGTTGGCAGACTGGTACATTTAACATGTCCTATGCTTTTTTTTAAATTAGCCAAATCAATTTTCAGTAACTGGCAGACAATTGCAATTTCCTACTTGTAAGACCTTAGAAGTGCATGTTTGACAAAATCCAAAAAAACTAAATCTATCCACATATCCCAACCATGATCCTTAAGGTCAACCTAACTCTGATCTCTACGGTTCTTCACACAGATGGCTGAAAGGACAGCAGGAGGACAAGCAGGACACCGATGTGCACTATCACTCCCTGACTGGTGAGGGCAACTTTAACTGGCGCTTCGTCTTCCCCTTCGATTACCTCATGGCTGAGGAGAAGATCGTCATCTCTAAGAAAGAGTCCATGTTCTCCTGGGATGAGACTGAATATAAGATCCCGCCTCGCCTCACGCTGCAGGTCTGGGATGCCGACCACTTCTCTGCCGATGACTTCCTGGGTGAGCACTGATGGGAACAATGGCAGAACTTTCCATCTGATTTACCACCAAAAAAAAAGTATCACCATTCTTATTGTCTTTGACTTACACCACTCCCAGGTGCTATTGAGTTGGACCTAAACCGGTTCCCTCGTGGTGCCAAGACAGCCAAGCAGTGTTCCCTTGACATGATCCGAAATGAGCAGGAGCTGCCCACCATTTCTATCTTCAAACAAAAGAGAGTCAAGGGCTGGTGGCCGTTTGTAGCGCGCGATGAGAATGATGAGATGGAGCTCACGGTGAGTCAGTCATGAAATACTGAGAAAAGTCACAACTGCAGTTTGGCACCACATAGGAAATCATCATCTTTTAGCAGCAGTTAGAAAGCCACCTCCAACAGAGTTAAAGCTGAAATAAAAACTGTATAAAGAAGAATTTAAGTAAAGAAAGAGCCATTAAAGCAAGAATATAAAACTACGAAATAAAAAACTTTTCTATGGAAACATTTCCAAGAAAACACTGTATTTTTTAATAATTCAGTGGTACCCAACCTGGGTGGCAGGAACTCCCAGGGTTCCAAGATAAAGCTGAGGGGTCCAAAGAAGATTGGAAACCACTGCATTAATCTATACATACAGAACAGGGACCTAGATCTAGAGTATTAGTATACTCAAGGCGTCTAGCTGATGGATTTATATGAATTTTCTTATATCACATGTATCACATGTTGTCATTGCAGGGTAAGGTAGAAGCTGAGCTTCATCTGGTGACAGCAGAGGAGGCGGAGAAATGCCCTGTAGGACTGGGACGAAATGAGCCTGATCCACTGGAAAAACCAAAGTAAGATATTGTTATTTATTCAGAATATATGTAGAATCTAACTCTCACAAACACTTGTTTCACTAATAACATTTGAGAACGGTTGTGTGACACAGTCATGGCTGTCCCTTAAATCTACTCTTCAAAAAGTTCATTCTCACAGTGCAAAAAGCAGTGAATCAAATGTTCCAAATCACCATCAATCAGGACTTTATATGTGATAAACATGTGATTATGTCTTGTTTGACCCTAGCTCTGCTTTCTGCGCTGTCAAAAGGCCACTGTTACACTTTTGCCATTGTTTCTCCTCCTACCATCTCTTCAACTGTCTCCCTCTGTCTCTCCCCTCCTCTCCTTTGTGCGTGTGACTCCCCCTTTCTCCCTGTTTTTGCCTCCATACGCATTCCTTCTTTTCTCCCCTCCTTCTCTCTACCTCCTTCCGCAAAGCCGCCCGGACACCAGTCTTATGTGGTTTCTGGGCCCTCTGAAGTCCATTCGTTACTTCATCTGGCACAACTACCGCTGGCTAATCCTCAAGGTGCTGGGAGTGATACTGCTGCTGCTCATGCTGGGCCTTTTCCTCTACTCAATCCCTGGCTACCTGGTCAAGAAGATGCTGGGGGTCTGACGCGCTGGTAGCCTCTGCCCCTTCCTCGCTGTCACTGCTTCTCTATTTAAATTTAACTCCTTTGCTTCCTGGATTCTCCTGTACTACCTGTAGCTCCTCCTCTCCTGTCCTGCCAAATCTCAGTTTCTTTGTTTTCTCTCCTTTTCTGTCTCTTTGTTGTCTCCGGTCCCAGCTACAGAATAGTCTCTTTTTTTAGGCAAGTGTTCACTGTCAGGATTACAGAGTTGGACGTGTGAGGATAAAAAATACTGTGCATTGACAATATAACACAACACAATATTCATTAAATATGAGTTCAATTATATTGACTTTAGCTGACAAGAGGCAACCATGTTTATTTGGCTTTCTGGCTCTTCTGTATTATTACCAGACATATATACAAGTCAGATATATCTGTCTGTCTAACTCCTGTCCAGACCACAAAACAACAGATCCTCATTGGCATCCAGATATTATACAAAACACTGTACGAAATATTGTGAGCTGTGAGGCAAGTTTTATTTTTTTTAACTTTGACTGTAAGTCACATATCTCAATTGCTTTATTTATGTGCATTGTAAGTTAAAATGTTATAAACATTACAATTCATTGAAATAAATATTGGATTATGTGTTCAGGACAACAATAAGTGAAAGTCTAATAGTGATAAAGACTGCACCTCATTAAAAACTGAATAATGTAGTAATCATATAGGATGAGGATAACTAGGTTTCTTATGTTCCATATCATATCCTGAATATGAATAAAACCAAACTATAGGACTCTAATTTGCATGTAAAAGTACTACTGTGTGTTGATGAAGACACACATCATGTCTGGTTAAAGAAACAAACAGCCCTGGAGAAACAGTTGTTGGAGCTGTTGGTCAATCATCCATCCATCCATTTTTATCAACATATTCATTGTGCCTTTGTTGTGATCTTTTGGTCCTCTGACACATTATATTGATAGAAATGTAAATGTGAGCATGCTGTAGTAACTTATAAATGGAGCATGGCTATCTAACCACTAATGCCAGCTTTCTTCTCTGTCTCTCTTTTACTCCTCCCATGTTTCATCCCATTTCCCTCTCTTCTTTCTCCATCCAACATCACTCCCCCTTCATTAACTCACTCCTCCATCTACCCGCCATGCCTTTGTCACCAAATCCTTTACTTTCCTCTTCCTATAACCTCCATCCCTCCCTCTAGTCGCCCAGACACCACCTTCCTTTGGTTCCTGAGCCCGCTGAAAGCCATACGCTACCTGGTGTGCAACCGCTACAAGTGGCTGATCATCAAGATAGTGCTGGCCCTGTTGCTGCTCATCATGCTGGGCCTCTTCCTCTACAGCATGCCGGGCTACCTTGTCAAGAAGCTGCTGGGGGCCTAAGAGGCTGCTGGGAGGACTGGGAGGGGGGTGGCCAGCCCGATATTTGGATGGATGGATGGATGGGTAAAGGGGAGAGACGCAGAGGGAAGATGCTGGCTTGTGTGTGCAAACCAGAATCAGTATGTGAAGTCTCACTCACAGGAAGGGAGGAGAAGGCACTTTGGAAGTACAATTTCATTATTTTCTCCTCTCAAATCCATTCTGATCGTCATAAACAGCTCGCCACCTTCCGCCCCCCCCAAAGTCATAAGAAACACTGACTGTCTAATCCTCTATCCAATCTGCAGCAAGCCTAACAAATCTAATGCTCAGTATCTGGACTCCATCCTTGAACTGACTAAAAAGCAATCATTTGCAACAAAGTGTAACCCTTAATATTGTTATTCTTTTCAAGCAATGTTACATAATGTTCATTATCTCTTTATACAACTTTAGATTTATTTATTAAGTTAAATCAGAGTGTTGGGTTAGTCATCAGACGATTGCATGGACATTCATTTCAAGTGATGATATAAGATCTCCCAATTACTGCTACAATGTCTGCTGTTGATTTATGTTAATAGGGAACAAATGAAAAATATGTTTGCTAACACTTTGCTCTAACCTCCCTTTTTAGCATTCATAAGCACTATATACATATTTAACAAAGGGTTTACTGTATAACACACTATAAATATATATATATATATATATATATATATATATATATATATATATATATATATATGTGTAATTGTAAGCAGTAATGAGGACATTTTAAGTGTTTATTAATGTACCATAATGTACAGTATTTGTCAACAATTATATAATACACCTGTGTTTTAATATAGTATAATTAATTATATGTTTATAAACCAGCCTCCACTAATGGGTACCCAAATGAGGAGTTATAGTTGTTGACAAATATATTAATAAATACTTAAAGATGCTTTAAAGTACATTTATTCAATGTTTTTATTCTTCTTATAAATGCTGAGTGGGGGGATTAAAGCAAAGCGTTACCTTTGTTTTTTAAACTATCATAGCTCTTGCAGTCTTTGCACACTTCAAGAGTAATACTGAAGAAACAAAAATAAAGATGTCTATTTTCCTAATGAAATACAATGAGACAGAACAAGATGAATTCAAAATTAATTCATAATTAATAAACGTTCTACAGGAGTTATTTAAACTGCAATGTTAAAATGTTCAAATCAATCAAAGCAACAAAGCCAGACTTGGGTCAAACAATATTTGAAAATAATTATGTCAAAAAAGAGAATAGTCATTTGATATTTGGAAATAATTGTTTTTTTCTCCTAAGTCTGGTTAAAACGTCTTTTAAAGCAACAATTACTTCAATGTCATTACTGTTTTCCACTACCAAAATGTAGACTTATATGTCAATATGCATGCATGATTGTGATAACTGACCACAGAGGTCATGTGTGTTGGCATGACTAGTTCTTAAAATCACAAACCCTGCTATCTTTAACATGACAGATAATGTAAAGATAATTTTACGGGAATATGATTAAAGTGCACTTGAGTGGAGTGGTGAAAGGGGGTCTGGGGTTGATTCTCTAAACTCTGGCTTTATCTCCATATCATATGGCGTTGTTTGCAGTGTCCGTTACTCCCTTTCAAATTTGCCTGTGCTTGACCTCATTTGTGTTGCGGTCTTTGTTTGTAATTCTGTGTTTCACTGATTACAGAGTTATTGTTTGCACTAAACTTGCCTGTTTTTACAATGAATTTGTGTTTATATATCTGTTGAAATGTGTGCAATATTTATTTTGTCTCTTTTGGCAATTTAAAATAAACTGAATTCCATGGACAACATGTTTGAGATTGTTAAAGCGGCTATAATCAATATTTTAATATTAACAATTCATCAAGGGAATACTAAATGGGAATAAAGGGGTCACTTGTAGTTATAAACCCACAGACAATTACCACAAGAATATGCTGTTCTGCTCGGGAATTATGTTCTGTCATCAATGCTAGTGCTGTTAGTTAAAGTTAGTGATTTCGGTGGACAACTTGGAAGTTTCATGTGGAACAAAGATGGAGAGGATATTTTGTTTTCCTGTGCGGCCCTTGATCATATGCTGGCTCCCTAAATTGGCACACAGTCATTACAACTTTAAGAACCCCTGGTATAGTGTGTCATAAACCATTTGCAGTATAGTATGTAATTTCATGTCTAAAATGTCATTAAGTCATAGTATGGTATGTCATAAAAAGGTCATGAAAAGTCATAGTATAGTATGTCATAAAAAGTCATTTTATAGTATGTCATTATGTCATTAAAGTCATAGTATAGTATGTAATAAAAAAGTCATAGTATGGTATGTCATGAAAATGTAATGAAAAGTCATAGTATAGTATGACATAAAAAAGTCATAAAAAGTCATAGTATAGTATGTCATAAAAATTAATTGTATAGTATGTCATTAAAGTCATAGTATAGTATGTCACAAAAAAGTCATAGTATAGTATGTAATAAAAAAATCATAGTATAGTATGACATAAAAATGTCATAAAAACGTTATTTTTTTATTATGCCACAAAAATGTCATGAAAAAACTCATAGTGTAGTATGTCATAAAAGTTATAAAAAGTCTAGAATAGTATATCATAAAAAGTCATAGTATAGGAAAAAAAACTCATTGTATAGTATGTCATTATAATGTCAAGAAAAAGTCATAGTATGGTATATCATAAAATGTCATAAAAGAAGTCATAGTATGTCATAAAAATGTCATAAAAGGTCACGGTATAGTATGTCGTAAAAACGTTATAGTATATTATGTCATGAAAAAGTCATAGCATAGTATGTCATGAAATGTAATAAAAAAGTCATAGTATAGTATGTCATAAAGAAGACATTGTATAGTATATCATAAAAGGCATAAAAGG
This sequence comes from Sander vitreus, assembly GCF_031162955.1. Lineage (NCBI taxonomy): Eukaryota > Metazoa > Chordata > Actinopteri > Perciformes > Percidae > Sander > Sander vitreus. The sequence goes on from NC_135872.1 coordinate 12,022,221, forward strand.
TTGTAGTTTAGTATGTCATAAAAAAGTCATAAAAAGTAAAAAGTTCTATGTCATAGTATAGTATGTCATGAAAATGTCATAAAAAAGTCATAGTATAGTATGCCATAAAAGTCATAAAATGTCAAAGTATAGTATGTCATAAAATGTATTTAAAAAGTCATAGTATAGTATGTCATAAAAAGTAATTGTATAGTATGTCTGTCAAGTCCTACTCTTGTTCAACTAGGACACAAGGACAACTCAAATTTCCGACTCAATCACTTTTATTTTTATTTTGGCCTTGTTAGTTGATTGGTCTGTTCAGTAGATTAGGTTGTAAACCTTTAAAGACAGAGAACAAAAGTTACCATTTTAATTACACATTTTTAATGAATTTTAAATTAGTTTAAACATTTAATTAAACATTCTAAATGGATTTTAAATGAATTAACCACTTTTACATGGAATAAAGAAAAAGATAATTTCGTGAATTTTCCAAATTTGTTAGTAAAGTTTTAATATTTAGTCATACAGTAAGTCATAAAAAGTCATAAAAGGATAGGATGTCACAAAAAGTCATAGTATAGTATGTCATGAAAAAGTCATAAAAAAGAAATAGAAAAGTATGTCATAAAAAGTCGTAGTATAGTATGTCATAAAATATTGTAAAAAAATACATAGTATAGTACAGTTGTGTTCAGAATAATAGCAGTGTGTTTAAAAAAGTGAATAATGCTCAAAATCCTTAGAATAGCTTTTAATTTGATAATATCAATGCATTGGGAACACTGCACATTCAATTCCAAATCAAAACATGACCAAAATGGATCAAGTTTGTGTTATACCTTTACAGAAAATGAAGAAAAAGGAATATTAGGCTTAGAATATTAGTATTTGCATTTTTCTTTACAAACTCAAACATTTACTGTATAAACAGAAAAATGTCTCAAGGGTTTGCTTTACTTTGAATCACTGCACTAGTTGCATAACCATTATTTCTGAGAACTGTTTCACATCTGTGCTGCATGAAGTCGACCAACTTCTGGCACCTGTGAACAGGTATTCCAGCCCAGGACTATTGAACTACATTCCACAATTCCTCTGCATTACTGGGTTTTGCCTCAGAAACAGCATTTTTGATGTCACCCCACAAGTTTTCTACGGGATTGAGGTCTGTGGATTGTGCTGGCCACTCCATAACATCAGTCTTTGCTCGCTTACTGGTGTGTTTTGGGTCATTGTCTTATTGAAAGACCCATTTCAAAGGCATTTCCTCTTCAGCATAAGGCAACATGACCTCTTCAAGTATTTTGATGTATTGAAACTGATCCATGATCCCTGGTATGCGATAAATAGGCCTAACACCACAGTATGAGAAACATCCCCATAACATGATTTTTGCACCACCATGCTTTACTGTCTTCACAGTGTACTGTGGCTTGAATTCAGTGCATGGGTGTCATCGGACAAACTGTCTGCGGCCCCTAGACCCAAAAAGAACTATTTTGCTCTCATTAGTCCACAGAATGTTGCGCCATTTCTCCTTTGGCCAGTCAACGTGTCCTTTGGCAAATTTCAACCTATTCAGCACGTCTTTTTTTCAGCAATGGGACCTTGCGGGGGCTTCTAGCTGATAGCTTTGCTTCACATAGCCTTCTTCTGATCGTAACAGTACTCACAGGTAACTTTAAGTCTTCTTTGATTTTCCTGGAACTGATCATTGGTTGAGCCTTTGCCATTTTGGCTATTCTTCGATCCATTCGAATGGTAGTTGACCGTTTTTTCCCACGTCGTTCAGGCTTTGGATGCCATTTCAAGGCATTTGAAATCATTTTGGCTGAGCAGCCTATAACTTTCTGCACTTATTTGCTATAACCAGCATGCACAACATTTGCTTCCTTCCTTCCTTAAATATGGGCCATAACTGACACCTGTTTCTTCACAGAATCAATCACCTCACTAATTGAACACAACACTGCTATTATTTTGAACATGCCCCTTTCAATTACAGATTCAATTACACAGCATGAGCAGCATGCATGTCATGACTGTTGGGTCTGTTGGTTTTCTATGACTCTACAACACTTACTAGTAAATTATTTGCCATGTAGAAATATCACTTCTACTCAAAAAATTGATTTATGAGGTTAGTGATGTTGGACTGCTATTATTTTTAACACAACTGTATGTCATAGTATGTCATAAAAAAAGTTATAATAAAGTCATGGTATAGTATATCATAAAAAGTCAAAGTATAGTATATCATTAAAAAGTCATAAAAAGTCACTGTATAGTATGTAATGAAAAAGTCATAGTGTAGTATGTCAGAAAAGTCATAGTATAGTATGTCAGGAAAAAGTCATAGTATAGTATGTCATAAAAAGTCATAAAAAGTCAGAGTATAGCATGTCATGAAAACGTCATAGTATAGTATGTCATAAAAAAGTCATAGTATAGTATATTGTAAAACGTCATAGTATAGTATGTCATTAAAAAATCATAAAAAGTCACTGTATAGTATGTCATAAAAAAAGTCAAAGTATAGTATAACATTAAAAAGTCATAAAAAGTCACTGTATAGTATATAATGAAAAGGTCATAGTGTAGTATGTCAGAAAAGTCATAGAATAGTATGTCAGAAAAGTCATTGTATAGTATGTCGTAAAAAGTCATAGTACAGTATGTCATAAAAAGTCATAATATGTATGTCATAAAAAGTCAGAGTATAGCATGTCAGAAAAGTCCTATTATAGTATATTGTAAAAAGTCATAGTATAGTATGTCATAAAAAAGTCATAGTATAGTATATTGTAAAAGGTCATAGTATAGTATGTAATAAAAAGTCATAAAAAATCATAGAATAGTATGTCAAAAAAGTCATAGTATAGTATGTCATGAAAAATTCATGATAAAGCAATAGTATAGTATGTCATAAAAAATCATAAAAAGTCATAGTATAGTACAGTATGTCATAAAAAAGTAATAAAAAGTTATTGTATAGTGTGTCATGAAAATGTCATATTATAGTATGTCAGAAAAGTCATAGTATAAATATGTCGTAAAAAATTCATTGCATAGTACGTAGTAAAAAGTCATAGTATAGTACAGTATGTCATAAAAAAGTCATAAAAACTCATAGTAAAGTATGTCATGAAAAAGTCATAAAAAGTAATTGTATAGTGTATCATGAAAATGTCATAGTATGTCAGAAAAGTCATAGTATAAGTATGTCAGAAAAAAGTCAGAAAAAGTCATATTTTAGTATGTCATAAACAAGTCATAGTATAGTATGTCATTAAAAGTAATTGTATAGTTTGTCATAAAAACATCATAATATAGTATGTCATGAAAAAGTCATAGTAAAGTATGTCATAAAATGTTATAGTACAGTAAGTCATTAAAAGGTCATTAAAGGCATAGCATAGTATGTCATAAAAAGTCATAAAAAAGTAATTGTATAGTATGTCACAAAAAAGTCATGGTGTAGGCTGTCATAAAAAAGTCATAGCATAGTATGTCATAATATGTCATAAAAAAGTCAGTATGTCATAAAAAAGTTACAATAAAGTAATAGTATACTATGTCATAAAAATGTCATTAAAAGTCATAGTATACTATGTCACGAAAAAGTCATAGTATAGTATGTCATAAAATGTCATAAAAGTCTTAGTAGAGTATGTCATAAAAAGTCTAAAAAGTCATAAAACGTCACCTTATACTTAACTCTCCTCATAATGTTAGCTGCTCACCGAGTGGTGCAGCTCCTGATTTATCTCCTTTCCTTTGTTCCATTCTTACACAGTTTATTGTGACTTTTTATGTGACTTTTGTTTTTACATTGTAACAGATGCAACTTAAAACTTACTTAAAATACTTTATTAAAACATAGTGCACAAAAAACAACTGTGTTGCAGTTCAGATAGTGAATCTCATTCAGTACTTCCACCAAAGGATATTGTTTTTTTGACATATTCTTCAGTACTTTTTACATGAAATAATGGATGTTTGCTGTTTAATCTCTGACTCATTTGTTACTTCGACCCCTGGATATCATTTTTTCTTTAAGTGACATATTCTTCAGTACCCTTTACATGAAAATAATGGATGATTGCTGTTTAATCTCTGAATCTCTCTATGCAGTCGTCCCAGTACCAGCATGTCTTGGCTCCTGAGTCCGGTGAGGACAGTGTGTATCCTGGCCTGGAGGCACTACAGGATGCACTGTGCAGTGCTGCTGGCTGCTGTGATGGGTCTGCTCTTCATGGCTCTGCTCTTCTTCTCTTTCCCCTCAGAGCTCAGCCACAAGCTCTTCAACACTGCTGGATAAAACCACTGTATTGTACTATTTCGTATACACTTGGTATCCCACATGAACGGTAGAATGTTACAAATGTTACAGTTGATTGTTCTACCTACTGTATGTCTTCATTCTGAGACTGTAAAAGTAAAAACTGCAAACCAAAACATGATTTAATAGAGGCTTTATTTTAGTGAATGTACATTAGGATGATTCCACACACTGCCCCAGTTCTGCTGATTCCAAGTTGAGTTTGGATTACAGCATCTTCAGCTCTGTGCTGACCTATCAGAGAATCAAAGATGCCAGATGGATAATATTAGAGAAAAAGCACATTAATGTCTGCCCTATCACATTTATAGATTGGATTATTTGAATACACTAGGGCTGCCACTAACAATTATATTCATTATTGTTTAATCTGCCAATACTATATTTCATTAATCTTTTGGTCTAGAAAATGCCAAAGAAAATAGTGACAAATGTACATCACAGGTGTCCACACCTGCTTGTTTTGCCCAACCAAAAACTAAAAAAATATTCAATTTGCTACTGAAATGTGACAAGAAAAGCAGAAAACTACTTTTTTTAAATATTTAAACGGTCGGAATTATTTGTTAAAATTGTACATTTTCTGTCGATCGACTAAGCAATTAATCGTTTAAGCTTATACAATACATTCATATAATTAAAAAATCATGTAATGGGCATGGTGTAATGTTATGCACATTACTTTACAGTACTTTACTGTTGTTTCTATACTATTGTTCAGGAACTTACTCAATCCCACCCTCATTGACTATCTGGAAAACAGCATGACACTAAATGACAGATACATGAACACAAACACGTACTCTTGAGTTAAGAGACTGTTGTAGCAACATCCGCAGCTCTGTGTTCTGCTGCTTCAGACTCTGAGTCTCAGGGATGAGTTCAGAGATCTCTGTCAGGACCGCCCTGGAGAGAGAGAGAGACACACACACACACACACACACACACACACACACACACACACACACACAAACACAAAGATTTGAGTAAAGATGGATGTTTGCTTTGCTTTGCTTTGCTTTGCGTGCGTGCGTGTGTGTGCATGCGTGTGTGTGTGATTGTTACTCACTGGTACTGCTTAAATGTGTTCTCCACTGCATCCCAGAGTTTCAGTTTGTCCTCAGAGATTATAATGCCCATACTCTCCCAGTAGGCTTCATCCTCTGAAGTATCCCGGGCTTCTACATGAAAACTGTGATGTTGGTGGGCTGAGCTCTCCCTTGGAGAGCACCAGGAACACATTAGCATGACATATTCATAGAGAAAGACTATTGTATATCAAAATTTCATATTCAAATCAGTCAGATAATTACATAAATAAATGGTTTAAATGAGTGTAAATGTGGTCTTACCTGGACCTCATGTGCTGCTGGAGGAAACTTTTCAGAGCAGGTACAACATGGTTAGGATCAATGAGTTCAAAGGTCAGATGAGTCGTAGACTTGGGCTCCGCTTCCTCTGCCTTCTTACTGGTTTCATCCGACTCATCACAAACACTCTGCAGGCAGGCAGAAAAAACAAAGAAATAGTAACTGTCTAATTCCAATAATCTTGTTCAGACTCAGTGATTGTGCAATCATCCATCCACTGCAATCCTCATCTCTTCCCCCCCTCACCTCGGTCTGCTCTCTCTGCTGATGTTTGTACTTTAATAAGAAATGAGCCAACTTGGGCACATCCTCCTCTTCAATGCCAAAAGACTGGAAGAGAAAACAATATGTCTGGTTGTTCAGTATTTGCTCCAAATAGTCCAGCAATACACTGATGCATTACACTACATGAACTCACACAAAGGAGAGAGCCCAGCTTCACAACGGTTTGTTCTTCCTTCTCCAGGGGAGCCAGCAGGTTCAGGAGTTTATCCTCTAACAGGAAGCCCTGAGATAGAAAGAAGGGGAACTTTTGGTTGAACATGCTTGTCACATAATGTCATAACTTATTGAGAATGATTAGAGCAACCAAAACCAACATTCAACATTCATATGGGCCAGACTATTTTTTAAAACAGAATTCAAAAATTGTGAACCCATCCTTTAATAGGCCAACATTTTAGGAAATACTTATTTGCTTTCTTGCTGAGAGTTAGATAAGAAGATTGAAACCACTCTCATGTTTGTTTGGTAAATATGAAGCTACATCCAGCGGCAATTTAGCTTAGCTAAGCATAAAGAATGGAAACAGGGGAAAACAGCTAGTCTGTAAAACTCACCAATTAAAACATTACATGTTGTTGTGTAATGGGGGTTATGTGCCAGACTATTTCTGTCATCACTGTGACCAGAGTGAGAGTGGTATTGATCTTTTTATCTTATCTTTATCTTATCTTTAACTTATCTTATCTAACTCTCAGGACTAAAGTGTATCTCCTGTTGTGTTGAAAAAGGTTGGGAAAAAATTGTCCTATTGGGGTGGCTGGGTTTCGGCGAGTTTGTGGATGAGGATCCGGGGTGGGGCAAAAATAGAAAAGAAGGGATGTACATGGGAAGTTATTTATCATTTAATCCTGTGGGTATGGTGGGCCTAAGAAGGTGAATCCAGATTTTTTTCTGCCCTCTTCCTCTGTCCCACGGTCCAGCGGTCATTGGATTCCAGGCCAGAGATGATGAGGTGATTGGTAGAGTGCTGCTGAAAATGTATAACTAGTGGTGTGGTGAGTTTACCTTGCCCAATGTTATAGAGATGTTGTTTGAGGCGTGTAAGTATAGTGTGTTTGGTTTCACCTATGTAATGTTTATTACAGATAGAGCATGTAATGATGTAAACGGTGTTACTAGTATGAAGGGAGTAGGATTGGAGGATGGGGTGAGATGTCCGGCTATGTGGGTTAAAGATACATTTTCTGTTTTTGTAAAAAGTTTTGTGTTGGGTGTTGATGGCAGGTCTATGATCTATAAACTGGGATTGAACAAGGTCATGGAGGTTTTTGTTTTTCCGGTAGGCGGAAATAGTTTTATGGTTATGGAAGGCTTGGTGTTAGATGGTGTAATTGTGTTTAATGTGGTGATGTAATCTGGTGGTCTGTTGGGAATATGTGGATACTAACGGGATGATCGGGGAAGGGGTTTGTTGAGGCTTAGGGTTGGGGTTAGGATGAGGGTTGGGATGAGGATGCAGACCCCGGTTAGGGTGGGGGGAGATACAGTTAAGGTTAGGATAAGGGTGGGGTAAGGGGTTGGGGATGGGATGCAGATCCTGATTAGGATGGGGAGCTGACCGGGCAAAGACAGCAGTTTTCATCAGACTCACCCTGGGGTTTATCAGTGTTTTAAGCCCCCAACGTCTCCTTCCAGGCACTAGGATTAGGCAATGGTTATGGTTATGGTTATGGTTAGGGTTATGGTTAAGGTTAGGGTTAGGTGCCTTGAAGTGAACGGTCGCAGCGCTGCCTGGAACAAGACGTTGGGGGCTTAAAACACCATTGAGCCCTGGGTCCAGTTAAATAAGTGTACTGCTAAGTACACTTTAAGTCAGTAGTAGGCTATACCGTGGAGTTGCATATTAAGGGGTTTTGGGGTCTTCTGTAAGTAATGTTGGGGTACAATTTGGTTCTGGAGAATTCTACAAGCAGCAATACCACAGGCCAAGCAATCGGCCCGTTCCAATCAGGCACGTTTTGAACGGGTACTGTACTGGTAAATATGAATAATGAACTTGTTTCTCACCGCCTCGTCACACAGCAGCTCCATCACTTTCTTCTGTGTCTCCATCGACAGCTTCCCTTCCTCCATCTCTGCACTGCTCTCACTCTGCACTGCTGTCTTTTCCTTGTACATTTCCATGTCTGTGCTCTCAGTGTCAGTCTCCAGCCTCGGCCCAACTGAGAGGTCCATCATCCTCTGACTACACTGTAAAGCCTGTGAGACAGCCTGGCGGGCAGGCCTCCAGGCCTGTTTCTGAGGCTGGATGGGACCAGAGAGCTCCATGAACTCCATAGAAGGTCGCTCCCAGGCTAAACCAAGGTGCTGCTTGCAGATCAGTGAATCAATAACCAAAACCCTCTCAACTAGTTGCTTAACCTCTGCTTCAATCATTAGCCACATCTCCTCAAATTTTCTGGCATCAGCGACTGCAAAGTGCCTGCATGAAGTAAGGGAGGGGTGGAGAAGTAAAGAAAGAGAAAAGCAAAAAGACGAAGATTCAGTCATACAGTATATCAGTGTTACTTTAAACTGATAGGATAATTATGACTCACTTTATTTTCTTCTTTATGCGTTCATATTGCTGGATGTTGCGTTTGTAGTCCACGGCCAAATACCGGCTCTTCTTTGTAAACTGTTTCTTCTGACTGTAATTCTTAGTAATTAGATTTTTCATCTCCGTTTGCAGACTGAAACACAAAGACAGCCCGAGAAACAGAAAGTAAATTAAATATAACAGTGTGTGTGTGTGTGTGTGTGTGTAAATCTGTACTACCTGATGGCTCTGTTTTTCATATGGACCAGGCTGAAGTTTCTTATTGCTATCTCATCCTTTTGCTTTATTTGTTTTAGCTTCGTGATCATGTTGGTGACCTTTATCTGTTGATGCTTTCTATCCAGAGCCTGAAGAGGCAAGAATGAGATTTAGGGCCTTTCAACACATTTTATTCTTGGCAATGTAATCCCAATCACTAGCATTATCTACAATATTACAGATACCAATTTAAAAAATGATCATCGAAGGAAAATGCTGGGGTCATCAGGAGCACTTATTAAATAGAACTCATAGGAGAACTTTCTCTGTCAAAGGATAAGCTATCAGGGTGCATCTCGATATCTGTGCAAACCTGAAACTTTGCATTCTGTTCTGTCTGGACGAGGCTGTACTTGTCAGTAGTCTCCAACATCAGATTGTGAATTATCACTTCATACTCCTCCACTTTCTTCTTCCTCTGTGTCAGCCTCTCCAGCTATAAATGATTTAAATATCATTAGATACACAGTTGATATATGTAAGATATAAGATATGAATTAAGACAAAAGAAGACCAAAGGTTGAGTTGAGTATTTCAGTTTTCCTGACCTCTTCAACCCAAAGTTCCTTTATGTGTTGTTCCCATTCAGTCTTGTCTCTTGTAAGTAAGACTTCACTTTCCTGATGATAAACTCTCTACTAACACAACAAGAGCAACCATTAGTAAGAATGACAGAAATTGAATAAACAAAACTACAGTACAACCATGCCAGCGGCACAGCGGTGCTTTGAGCTAACTGCTAACTTTAGCATAACATGCTCACAATGATAATGCGAACAAGCTGATGTTTAGCAGGTATAATGTTTACCATGTTTACAATGTTCACCATCCTAATTCTGCATGTTAGCATGCTAATATTTGCTAATTAGCACTAAACACAAAGCCCAGCTAAGGCTGATGGGAATGGTAGTTTGGCAGGTATTTAATCAAAATAAACCAGTGTTGACAAATGTTTGACCTGATGACAATGCTAGATGGAAAGTCAGAGAATTACCAAAGTTATTACAATTAATCTTGAGGGGGACATGCATATTTGTACCAAATTGCATGGCAATCCATCCAACATCAATAGTTGTTAGGGATTTTACTCAAAACCACAAATGTGAACCTCATTGTGGCACTTGAGGAAAAATCTGGGTATCCTTGCCATTCATACAGCTATGCTGCTAGCTTAAAGGTTAAGACATGGATTTAATCAAGACAATGAATGCATGAAATCTCTGTTCATCACTAATGCAATAATAAAATGGATTCTAATTATTCAAAGCTGTTTCTTAACCTAGATCTGGGTCCTACCTCAATCTGGGCCAGCTCCTCCCTGTAGGCCTTTGTCAGTGTTTTGATCTGGTCCTCCATTCTCTCCATCATCAGGTTGAGCTCCTCTGCCTGCTTCCTCAAGTCCTTAACATAGCGATCATCTCCAACTTTCAGCTCCTGCTTAGACAACACACAGCAAGTGATCAAATGAATGGACAAGGCCTTCAGAAAACAATTTAAATAGATAGATAGATAGATAGATAGATAGATAGATAGATAATTTACCTGTTGCAGGTCATTTATGAGTTTTTTCTTGTCTTCTATAAGAGCAGCACATAACTGCTGCTGGTTGTTCAGGGCCTCCTGGAGCTCCTGAGGGATCACCTTCTGCTTAGCTATCGACCACCCTCCGGTGATCTCCTCAAATATTTCCTGGCTGGATTTTACATCATTCTCCAGCCGCTCCAATCTGGACCAAGAAGGACAAACATGGTGGCAAACAGAAGGGGTAGAAAGTAAAATTGCCCCTTAGGTTGTTTTTTTTTTAAGTGTGTCATCTATATGGTATGGGGTGTTGGTTTAGGACCAAGGTAAGGTAGTGTTAAAGGAGATAGTAGTGACTTTTAAAAGATTACCTATCTCTGCGAGCCTTCTCCAGCTCTGTCCTTCGCATCGACTCTTTGGCGTCAGCTGCAGTTTGGATGTTGGTCACTATTGTCGTCAAATCTCTCTGCAGGTTGATCATCCTCTGAGGAGGGATTAGCTAACATAGAAGAGGACAGTTTCTTCCTGAGTACATGTTAGGAAATTGTGTTCAAGTTAAATAGTAGCTCTCTATTAATAACAATGATATAAGCAGTAGCTATTTTTGACTATTTTTTTATCACTTAACATTACTATCGCCCATTTTTGGTGGTCATGGAAAGTATGTTGTTATCATAAACAATACTTTGTTCATTTCATATTGTTAACGCAACACAATTGCGTATATGGAAAGTAAAGTCTAGATTTATGAACTCCTCCTCAAGTAAGAACTGAAATAAGTAAGGGTTAATGCCCAGCGAGGTGTCCATTGTCAGGTATTAATGGACGATGGCGAGGTGTGAACCTGAATCGAGTATTCACCCAGACCATGGCATAAAGGCATTTAAAATATTGTTTGTTTTGAAGAACAGGTTGTTATCAGGCAAAATTGTTTGAAGGTCTTGGGAAAACCTTAAAAGACCTAAGGCACTTTATAATGCACAATATGATAATAAGTAAGCACACAATTTTAAAAGTTCAATTATGTCTTATGGGGAAATTGGAAGTCTAAGCTTATTATCCTACTTACAATGTAAGTTTTGGACGGTTGATTTGAAGGCATTTTATTGATAATATAGTTATTTATTGCGTTTCTTCATTAGTATCTTTGCTGTCTGTCTTACCACAATAGAAATACTGTAAGTCTTGGACTTTATTGAATTATCCGTGACATCTGTGTAGCTTTGTGTGATGTGATAGCATCCTTCTTCTAAAAATGAATACTTGGATTTAATCATTTCAGATATAACCACTGTCCCAGGAGAACATAATGAATTCGCAATAATTAAAATTGTGACTTATATACATTGATTAATGAAATTACTGTCAATATGACATGGACACAGATGGGTTTGGAAACTAAACCAACCTTTTCACTTTTCTCCACCACCTCCTCTTGAGGCTGGCTCTCCGAGGGCTCCTGATTGAACTCCTCATGGACCTCCATAATGGGGCCTTCTTCAACCTCCTGTGTGGAGACCCTAAAGGTGTACATTTAGCAGTTGTACTCAAATGAAAACTAAAACTAAGCACGATAAAATATAGATTAAAAAACGGCAGTGTCTGAATTGTATTACCCATATGTTACGATCAGCATTACTCTTATTATTAGTACAAATAGCCCATGCAGCATGGAAAATATATTAGGTTGATTAGCTAGCTAACGTTAACGTTACTTTTAAGTAGCTAGCCGATTTACCCGTTCTTAGTCTCTTGATTTTCGGACAACACCGAGGGTTCAGACGCCTCTTCTGGAACCTCATCAGCTTCTTCCATATTATGAGTAGCCTATGTTGTGTAAAACTTACTGACAAAAACTGTTAAATACTGTAACTAGTGATAAAAAAAGTAGCAGGTCTGTGTCGCAGCGGTCTGTTTGGTGAACGTTGCTATGGCGACAGAGCCATCAGCGTGACGAGTGCTGCCTTCAGTGCCGCTCGTAAGCTCGATACTTCAGGATCATGTATATAAATCTATTTTATATTGCAACAAAAACGAGCAACATATATTTAGATGTTATCTTCTTTATGTTTCACTGTCAATGCTCTCTGGCTCTGACCCTTGCACGTTTTAATACAGTATATAAGTAGTTTTTTTTGTCTACAAATGTCTTCTACGGTCATACATTTTTGGGGGGCTTTTTTTAAATGCCAAAAGTAGCCTAATATAATTCTAAAAGGTTGAATAAAAAAAAAGAAAGAAAAAGAATTATAAATAATAATTCTGTAGCAACAAAAAGCACATGAGACATAGCTTGGCGGTCCACCAGCAGCACAACAAGGACTATGCATTACATTGACACAGGTTCAACCTTGAACATGTGGGCTTACAACTAATACAGCGGTAGCCTACATAGAAAAAAAATGGTAACAGTGCAATAGTACCTGTCGGTACCAATGCAGAGGGATGAAAACACTGATATTCTGGAATCATTGGTTTATCATATGGCTCGGTGCTTCCATCTAGTGGTAGCATCCTGTTTCCAAACTTCTGAGTGGTTATTAGACGTTCCATATGGCTTATGGACTGACTGACTATTTTTATTTTTATGAGATGACTATAATTTTAACGACGTTTTTTGTTTGTGAAGTGACCTTGGGTGTCATGAAAGGCGCTTTAAATAAAATGTATTATTATTATTATTATACCTCAAAGCACAGCACCAATACGGTCCTCCAAAAAGTACTGTTTTCCTGAAAGATTTGGATTCAGTTTTTGACACTTGTTTTATTAAGGCAATAGCCATTAAGTATGTTAAAATTAAAAGGCACATTACCCATAACATTTTTACAGGAGAGGTACATGTTTAAAAACAACCTGAACTATAAATATAGTTGTTATGTTCGTATCAAATGGAAAATGAAGTAACTGTATTACAATTATAAAACTGCACTATATAATAGGTTGAATCCTAGTTAACAGCAATTGGCAGCTATGAGGTCTGCCAGGTTACTTTTAAAGACCTAATGCAAGTTTTTAAATCAACATGAGATAACAGTTCAAGACCAAAATATCTGTATCTTTAAAAACAATGCAAAAAATATATTTCAAGGAGAACTGTCTGCAAAACTCCTAACGTATCTCAAATACAGAAGAAAACAGTCAAAAGTCCAAACAAACAGGTGCATAATAGATGTATATGGCATATAATTGTTTAATAACTAGTAATAATTTGCATGCAATAAAAATGGTCCAATATTGTTTGCATGGTTTGCAGTGTGGAAAAAGTATAACTAAACACTACACATAAGGGCTTTAATGTTCACAAAAGAAGCATACACTCTTACTTTTGAGCAAAAAATAGTGACACGTTTATGAGCTGTACCTCTAATGTTATATTCAGAAACTGACCGTAGGTGGCACTACTCTCTTGTGATAAAAATTCTACTCAGGTTCCACAAATTAATATCCTTAAAAAGTTTCATTTTTGACAAGATTCATGTTTCAAACACATGCCGATTTAGCAGCCATGTGGGTCTCTCTCTCTCTCTCTCTCTCTCTCTCTCTCTCTCTCTCTCTCTCTCATGTGTGCTGTTCAAAAACAAAAATCCAGTCACTCACATGCACAATATCCAGACTTTCTATTCACGCAAACATTGCAAACAAATACTAAATGTCTTCTCAAGCTGATGGCAAGATGAGCACTCTCTAGTTGTCCACACAAACAAACCCACACATGGGTCAGATGTTCCTGCCCTAAGGACTGCCCCCCTACCCTTCCTGCCTGTTGTCAGCTCTTATGCTCGCCCTCACCCCCCGGGGCACCTTGCCACTCTTTTGGCCTCAAGTGGCCTCAGTTACTGCTGAGCCACAAGGGATGTAAGTCAGCCAGCAAAGGTTTCTGACATATGATCCAGCATTTGTGATGTCACCAACAGCTGACTTGTCATAAGACCTTTGTGAAAGGGGGGAAGCAAGGGATAAATGAGGAGAAGGCCTTATTTTCAACAGACCCTTAGCTTGAACGCTGAGTGCTTTCGCATCAAGCTGTAGAGATTACAAACTGAATGACTGCCATTAGAGAGTGATTCTATAATCTATTATAATACCATAAGCTAGGGATTGACAGACTTTGACCCCACTCGCAGGTGTATAATAAGCCCCATTCACTCTTCATATGCTCTGTGAGGAAGGCCGCGTGTGTGTGTGTGTGTGTGTGTGTGTGTGTGTGTGTGTGTGTGTGTGTGTGTGTGTGTGTGTGTGTGTGTGTGTGTGTCTGCTAATTCCTACCCCCAGGGGCATATGTTTACTCCTTCAACAAAGCATCATATTCATTACTCAGGGGTTGAGAGGTGCATAATCTAAGCCTGACCTTCAGCCAGTTAACTAACTGACAGCTTAGAGTGTTGGTGGTGGGGAGGGGTTGCATAACAATTTAAGTCCTGACTAACAGTTTCTTAATATTGCCATAAAGAAGGAGACATTTGCTGCTGTACAAAATACAGAGGAGTGGAGGATGGTTGCAGAGGACAGTAGAGAATTCAAAGGCATTTTTTCATTTCATCTTTTACCGCTGTACAATTGAGAGTATACTGACAGGCAACATTGTAGTGTGGTTTGGCAGGGCTACTTCATATGACCTTAATCTTCTGACAAAAGTAGTCAAGACTGCATCTAAAATCATGGGGGTTCCACTTGAATCGCTCCAACAAATTTACTGGAAACGCAGCACTAAGAAGGCACAAGGTATTATGCAGGATTCTAGTCATCCTGCATACAATCTCTTCTCCCACCTTCCATCAGGGAGACATTTGCAGAGCATCCCAACTCGCACAACACGTTTTAGGGATAGTTTTTACCCCCAGGTAGTAAGGTTATTGAACGATAGCACAACAGGAAGGAGGGCTGTGGTCTGAACTTAGTCACTTATGTATATTGTGTTTGGATATTCCTAGATGTTTTAAATGCTATTATGTTTTTAAAATTGTTATTATTGACTGGTGCTGAGAGAGTGCCAAGGCGCATTGTATTTCATTGCTGTGGTACTTTGTACTAATATGCATATGACAATAAACATGAACTTGAATTTGACCTTTTGTCTACAGGAGGCTGTGACCTTGTCAAAGAACAAAACAGTCATTTAACAACAATTACATTTAATAAACAAAAAAGAAAGGCCAGACTCAGAAACAACATGAAGAGCATCCCCCTACGCCTCAAATATTAAATGAATTGGCCTTGTATCAAGGTGACTTGTGCAAAGAGAAGTATGATTTTGCCATCTTGCTATTGCAAACAGGCATACAGTTTTTATACATAACCCTGTTGCCATTGAAATGTTCAGCTGCACAATTGTTACCTTTAAATATGAAAAGAGAGTGAGGGACACTGACAGATGCGGATATGCAGAGAGATGAAGAGGCTATTACCGTGGGGGAGGGGATCTATTCATATGTTGCTTAAAAAAGTAAATAAAATGATCTCAGTCTCTTTCACTCTTTAGGTTTGTTCATCTGCAGCCATCATGCTCCAACATTCCTGCCTTATTCCCTCCTCAGCTTTAAAGAAGTCACCTAATGAGTTCACACATTACAGAAACTGAGAGCCCAAAATAAAGGAATGATTTTAAGGTCAATACTTAACAAAATGTACATTTTTACTGTCTTTTATTTTGGTTAAAAAATAAGTGTCACATAATTAT
Source organism: Sander vitreus (assembly GCF_031162955.1). Classification (NCBI taxonomy): domain Eukaryota; kingdom Metazoa; phylum Chordata; class Actinopteri; order Perciformes; family Percidae; genus Sander; species Sander vitreus. The sequence goes on from NC_135872.1 coordinate 12,038,201, forward strand.
TTAGAAACACTGATTTTTTACATCTGTTCTTTCTGAGGAGGTTTATATACTTGTCAACTCTACTTTCTTTCTAGACATGAATCAATAAAAAGTTACATTTATTGAAACTGTTGGAATCTAGTTTTGAAATAAAACTTGGGTTTTTATAGCACGTGTCTTTTAGACAAAATATACAGCCTGCATTTATGACAGAATTACAGTTTGGTTAGTTACATCCCTGAGCACTGCTGATGTACTAAAGGTACTGGATTATTGCATTAGGAGTATTGTATAGAAATGAAGCTATGCAGGGCACTACTATGCTACAACATCTAAATTATCATACCATAATAATTTATCTCAGTCATTTTTTCCTATCAAAGCTCTTTGTGAATGGATTAGGTGTACAATAATTATGCGTGGCATTAGGCCATGATTACTGGTGGATTGTGTTTCTTGCTGCACTGCAGTCAGTTCAGTGAGAATATAAATCAGCTGTCTTTATCATTGCACGATTGTGCTGATTGTGTGTGTTTTCTTGCCCACAGTATTAGTACTGTCCACAGTATATGTACTGTGGGTAAGAAAACACACACAATGTAGCCTATATACAACAATAAATGTAGCTTTGTGGCTACTTAAACGTGTAAAAGTGTGCACATCAGTTTAAATGAAAAATGTTCTTCTTGCAGCTAACTAAAAAATTCCTTGTCTCTCTTATATGCAGTGACAATAAAGGTTCCAGGTCAATCAGACATAACATTGATCAATAATTGCCATCCAAACCAACATGCAAACATCCAAGTGAAGTAATGAGCAAACAAAATGTGTGTGTGTGTGTGTGTGTGTGTGTGTGTGTAACCTTTAATTCTTTATAATGAGTAGGCTACTTCTACTTTTGCCAATACTTGGGCAGTCTGAATACTGCTTGTAATTGAGTATTTGTTATATTGCGATACTCTGTATACTTGCTCTACCATTGACTGTAAATCACTGACTCACGGGGGACTTCCGCTTTTCCATCGGTTTTCTGATTCGCGTACGGCGTATGGTGTGTGCACTAAATGTAGCCTGTCTCGAATGTCGTTTTTTATATATTTTAAATATGTAACACCACTTGATCCATGGTGAAACGTTGTTTCGTTTCTACATACAGTGTATATGGTTATGGACAATAAAACACACTTGACTTGACTCCGGTCAATTTTGCTGGGAGTTTTTCATGACTTTTAGCCTCGCTTAAGGACCCGGTGTGCCTCAGAAAAGCAACGAGGCTTAATTGGGTCAAATTGACCCGTTTTCAATTTTAGTTTTAGCTATATCAGAAAATATGGGACGTAGAAATAAGCGCTGAACATGTGTAGAAGAAAAAGTTAACAATTTAAAACGTTGGAAAAAGTGAAAAAAAAAAAAAAAAAAGTGAAAAAAATGGCGTCAAAAACGTCGGGAAAAAAGTGTTTTTTTCAAGGTTGACAGGAAGACAACACAAGAGTTATGGGGAATCACTGCAGTTATTCTTGAGCTCCGGGCCGCGTCGCACACGAGCCGCTCAACACACTTCACTGTGCGGGAGCGCAATTGGCAAAAGCCTCGGTTTTTAGCCGCTCTACTGGCCGCAACCGGATCATATGACTCGGCATATCTGTAATGCTCTTAGACCCGCTGATGGCCAGCAGTGGCTGCGCTCCACAAGACCAAAAAGCCAAAGGAGTTTAACGGATGTGTTGCTGCGATTATTCGGCCAAGTATCTTTATCCCGCATCTAGATTAGCTGCTAATGACGGATGAAACGCCTTGTTGCAAGAAACACAAGGCCATGTAACCTGAGAACAAGGGCCATTACTGTGTAAAGAAACAAGCTTTAACCACAATACAATATGGGCTCATTAGACATAATGTAACTGCAGTCACTGTTATGGAGTAGTTAGACCCTTTAAGTAGGCTAGGTACCAACACGACAATATAAAATACTCCAAGTAAAAGTTCTGCATTCAAAGTACAGAGGTAAGGTAGGCCCTAATTAAAAGTAGAAATACTAATTGTGCAGATTGGCACCTTGGCAGTATTATTATTTGAGATATAATATTACATTATTATTGCAGATACATTAACATGTAAGCAACATTTTAGAGTTGTAGCTGATTTATGACTAATTTGTGAACTGAATTTCGATATAGCCTATTTGCATCATATTTTAAAAGATCGTCATAGATTTTGGATGCAAATGTTATTCTGAAATGTAACTAGTTGTCAAATAATAGTAATGGAGTAAAAGTACAATATTTCCATCTGAAATGTACTAAGAGGAAGAAGTATAACGTAACATAAAAATGTAAATAGCCTACTTAAAAGGTGGCTGTGGATCAGTTGGTAGAGTGGTCGTCTACCAATCGGAAGTTTCTGTGGTTCAATCCCTGGCCCTGCAGTCCCATGTCGAAGTGTCCTTGGACACTGAACCCCGAATTCCCCTCGATGCTGCGCCACCAGTGTATGAATGTGTGTGAATGGTGAATGGTCCTGTACAATGTAAAAGCCCTTTGAGTAATCGTTAAGACTAGAAAAGTACTATATAAATACAGTCCATTTAAGTAATATTGTACCTAAGTACAGTCCGTAAGTAAATATACTTAGTTACTTTCCACTACTTAGATTAGATTTAATTATCATCAGCACAACATTGCTTGAGGTATAAGAGCTGCAGGTTGTGTCTGACATAAAAGTATTTATTTGATATTATGCATTCGAAATTAAGGTTTAAATTACTTCACAGCAAATGGATTTGTAATTCATCAATTCTACCCTCGTAACTCATAAAGGACTTCACTGTAATGAGTAGCAGAAACCCCTTAAGAAATTAGGTTAAATATCAGAGGGAAACGACAACAAAGCACATTAAAAGCTTTATGCAACCACATAAACACTAACTGGAAAACAGGTAACATCACAGTGTGGTACTCTGGAGTGCTCTTACATTATGTGTGTTATGTCTTTATTTACTCCCCCCTCCATACTGATGCGCACCCCCTCTTCTTACAGCAGATACATGTCACCACTAATGGACATCAAGTGCTTCCTTTTTTGCAGCTCTCTTCTGGACATACATTAGAGACAGAAAACCCATTTCTCAAGCCATAAATAGCGCACATACACACGTTAGCTGTGACAGCTGTGTGTCGCAGTCTGCAGGATGAGCTGTACAACATGAAGATTGTTAACGAGTTGAAAGGAAGGAGAGGCCAGGATCTGTGCAGCAACAATTAACAACCATCTGATTAGTAGTTTATAAAGTTAAATATACTTTGATTCAAACATAGCCCGCTTAATAAAGATCCAAAAGTGTTGCTTAAATGATTGCAGTAACAGGCAGACTCAAACACATTGTGTACAATTTGTTTGTTTTCTAAAATCTATGAAAATATGAATACTGCATGTTTTTGTTTAATGTGTTTTAACACCATTAGCTATATTTTGAGAAGAATATTTGAAGGATATGAAAGCAAATGTTTAATGTGCCCAAATCATTTCACTTTTGTTTATCTAGATCATTGAAGTCCTCTGAATACTGATCGGTATCGCAGCCTACTGAAAAACAAAACATAGAATGCTGTTATTGAGTCCTCTACATTCAAACCTCAGACACAACACGATGAAGAGTCAAATCTTCTCCCAGGTTGTAACTTCCACTAAAAGAGTGTTGTCCTTCATTTCAGTCTTCACCTGTCTCCTCTTCAGCTCAGTTTGTCCTGAATGTTCATCAGAGTGGTGTATGACTTTGCCCGTTTGGCTGTAAAGACACAGAATTTAAATTACTCTACAAGAAATGACCAAAAGTACCATTTGAGTAGTTAAATTACTTTTGCTGTCTTAGTTTGAGTTATTCTAGTAATTAAAGTACAAGATGTTTGTTAAATAAAAAGTGCATTAAGAAAAGCTCAGAGTCAAGCCAAGATGGCTGTTATAGATGCACACTCTTGATGGAAATAATGAAGTTGATATGATCTCTGAAGGACCGCAGAGAAATCAATGGGCCTCATGCAAGAACATTGTCACTTTCTTATCATGAATCTCTCTATTAACATAAACATTGGCTATACATTGCCATATGAAGCCACCTGTTTAGCTCTATTTGTTGACAAATTTCATTCACGAAAAATGATGCCAAAGAGTAAAAAGAAGAATGTTTAAGAAACAGCTGAAATTCATTAATATTAGGAAATAATAATGCTCAAGCCAAATAAGTGTATTTCCCGCTGCAAGAGAAAGGCAGATTATCTGCACATGACTTGTTGAACAGGAGAAAATTCTAACTACAAGAATGTGACAAGTTCTTCTAAATCACTCGTATGTGCTACTTAAGAACAAATCTGTTCGTACAAGTGGTTCTTGTATGAGACCAAATGTGTCCTTGACCATCACAGGCCATTTGATGTATAAATGAAAAAGTTATCATCCTTCTCAGTCTTGACAAACGCCCTCTGATCCTTCAAGGCAACCGTCTTCCACCAACACACTAAAATAAACCCTCCAACCTTGTCTATGATCCAGAGGTTTGCAGGAGGCAACCCTACCATGCTTTAGAACATCCTAGACACCCCCCCCCCCCAACACACACACACACACACACTTCCCCCATCCCAGCCAAACCCCAGTATCACAGTCAGTCAACCCCCCTCCCTCTACCAAGACCCCAAACCCCGTCAAAAAATCTCCCTGTGTGACAATGGGTGAATTAAGCTGGTTACTCACGGTGTATGAGCTTGCGTTTCTTTTGTTCAGAGTGAAGGAAGCTGCTCAAGTAGAAGATGATGGGCAGAAAGAGCATGAAGCTGGACACAGCAATGACAGGCACCGTCTCCTCACGGGGGAAGGAACAATTGAAGTTCTTACTCCACAGTCTGCGAGTCATATTCATCTGAAACGAGGCAAAGTGCCAAACGCAACATAAACTTCAGCTCAGCACAATTATAGGACATTATTAATTCAACCATGCTAGGTTTCTGTCCTCAAATGTGTACTGTATTCAGGATTCTACATCTTGCATTTCTTATTGACAACTCTGGGAAGGGATTCAGGAGCATGGTCCTGCAATCACAAACACATTTTATTCTTTTTTTTTTTTTTTTTTTTTTTTTTTTAAGTTTCTTGCATTTCTGATCACATTCCAGAATCAAAGATCCATGCTCAAGTTTCCATTTTTGTCACACAATGCTACTAGTTTTTCTTATCAACACCCTCTTATATGAAATCAGCAACCACTGATATATTGTAAGACCAAACTAAACCATGGAAAAGAACATCTAATTTCATAATCAAGGCTAAAACATCAACTAGTTAAATAGCAATGTTTTGACACAGTTTGGGCATGACACAAACATTTCCAAAACACATTATCTTGTCACCAGCTAAAAGTTGATGTAGACCCTTATGATCGCCCTATAGTGTCTACAGCTTCCTCTAGGGGGCGCAGCTTACTCTCTACCCATCTTAAAGAGTTATGTGATTCTCTGACATACATACCGAATCTTCTATGTCAATACACATAGTCAGATTTGTCTCCATTCTGCTGTACAGCTCATTCAGGTCTCTATATGCATTCTTACAGTCTTTGCACAGCTCTGTATGGTTCCCCTGTAAGGAAGAGACATCCTTGTTAACTTCTGAACATAAAGTCATCAAAGACAGACAGACATCATCACCTGATTTATGGCGTACCTGTTGATACTTCTCAAAGCAGGTGAGAGTTTGGTTGAGAGTGCTTATGAAGTACAGCGTGTCATTGGTCAGACTCTGGAATCCCTTAGTGATGCAGTCTGCACAACAGGAAGTAAAAACAACCATCAGGTAGGTCTATTTATTCAATAAAATTGGACAAATTAAATCAGATGTGCGATGGTTGTTTGTGATTGTTTGACCTTTGTAACATATTTTATTTAAACAATGACAATGTCAGCGAAAAAGGTGTATGCAGAAACAAACTACAGCTAAAACAAATAGTAAATTAAATAGTTTGTTTAATATGTTCTTTACTCCTATCATTGTCATCATCATTAATGTTTAATTAAGTATATGTTTATAATATTTGTTGCATTTATTTGTCTTATGAGATAGTAAACTGAATATATTTGCGTTTTGCATTGTTGGTCATACAAAACATGCTATTTGATGACATCACCTTGGGCTTTAGAAAATTGAACGTCCATTTTTCACTATTTTCTGACATTTTAAAAAAACATATAGACTAAAATGAATAATCAATGAATCAATGATGAAAATAATCACTACAAACCTTGCATGTGAAAAGCATGCCCCCACAGTCGCTCTAATTAAAGGGCCCTAAAGAAAAACAATGAACCAAACAGAATCCTGCCTCTGCTTGACCCTGCACTTTGACTTCTGTGGTCAAATGCATACCCATATTTGTGTGAGTCAGAAATTTAACAATTACACACATAGAATCACAATAATTCAGATCTGTTAAAATTCCTGCAAAGGACTTACTGACACAAGATGATTTCGTCCAAATGTCTTCCATGTTGCTGTACAGCAGATAAACCAGCATCAGATGATCACTGCGCAGAAGGCTGTCCCTGCAGCTCACATTACCAGGACCCATCTAAGGACACACAGGCACACTTTATCATGCACTCAGGTGTTTGTATTCCACTTTGACAAATAGATCCGCTTAAATCCGCTAGAAGAAGAAAAAAATGTGTTCCTCAACTGGCTATTTATTGCAAGTCAAGCAGATGAATTCGCATTTCCTCGAATTTGTCACCACCAGTTAGTCACATCACAAGACTCGTGACTCGTGAGACAACTGCACACAAACAAGGTCTGCTGTCCTCTTTATGCAGGAAGACAGTTTACTTGTCTAAACTAAAACACGGACAATGACTTTGTATTTGGGCACGTACCTCGTCTGATGATATGTTGTTATAGATGTTCATGAGGCTGCCATAAGTGGAGAAACAGTTCTGACAAACTTTTACTGGTCGGGCAGCAGTCACCAAGCAGTTGACATAGGCGACATACCGCTGTCCGAATATGTGAAGCAGATCGCTGCAGTAGTCGCTGATCTCCAGGTCTTCTGGGAAGGAAGACAGCAGATTGAGGGAGAAGAGGGAGTCCACGCCGGGCTTAAACACAGGCGAGTCAACCACAACAACAGCAGGGCTCAAAGACAGGGTTTGTTTCAGTTTGTCCGCTGAATCTGAAGCGGTAAGGTTTACTCCGACGCTAGACGCGAGGGCGTAAGTACTTAATACTAACAAAACCAAAAACGGACTATTTTTGTAAAGAGACATGATCGAAAACGAGGATTAAAGCATATGTTCCTCTTCTTTCACTCTACACAACCATAGACAGTATGTACACAACCCACGATTTCCTGGTTTTCTCTCAAAGTGATCATGTGACGCCCTGGAATCTCGCGAGAGTATCTGACCGGTATCAGATCAGTACCAACTTCTCATCATAAATCCTCCATGTGAATTAATTACATATAAACGATATAGCCTACAATGTCATTTTTTGAAGGCATATTTGAATTATACAACGTAACTTTTAAAGTTCATACTAATATAGAGTGTACTTAAGTATATCAAAGTATAACTTTACATTCATTAACTACAACTAACTACATTAATTTGATTTGTTTTGATGCTTTCACCATAAGCCTATGTGCCTATACGGGTTCTCCCTCACAAAGCCTATTTGTAGTAATTTTGCCACTATTACTGGGAAAAGACAATGTACCATCATCAATAACAGTGCATCTTGTTCAGAAAAAATGCACTTTCCAGTGTTAACCTATATAATAATAATAATAATAATAATAATAATAATAATAATAATAATAATAACATCAATGATAATATTACTTTTTTTATAATAATGATACAAACTAGCCTATATTAATGCTAATATTGATGTCATATTTAGGAAATTGATTGTTAAACTATACAGCATCTATCTATCTATCTATCTATCTATCTATCTATCTATCTATCTATCTATCACACAAGTTAATCACAAAAGACAGAAGAGTTTACACTGCAGTGTAGGTCTCTTCAGTTTGTGTAAGGGGGGGGAGTGTGCGTGCGTGCACGTGCGTGTTGAAAAGAGATAGCCGTTCCTCCTGGTCTCCTCATTATTTACGGGGTTTTGACACCATACAATTTTACAATGTGCGCTCGGCTCGGAGCAAATAATCACGGAGTCAAGGTAAACGATTTGGGCTCCAATCCTGATTGTGATAATTGTCAAGAACCCCCTCGAATCAAGCAACCGCAGTCAATGGTCGTTAATGTGAAATTAGTGGCTCTTGATAACTTGCAGGCCGCATCAATTCCGCAGTCATCAGAGCCTAATGAAAATAAGTGGGGAGAGAGTGTGCACGGTATTAGCGGCCTATTCTGATGTCTGCACATCTCCAGTGGTAAATATGGATTCTGGCCTCTAACTGCACATGGCACTTTGAACTCTTCTTCTCTTGACCAGAGTTCACCTAATTGTTCAGATGTTCCCCATTTCTTTAGGCTATTATTTTTAGTGTGGCTCTCAGAAAGAGGAAATGATTATAACCTAAACCCTGTTTTTTTAAATCTTTTTTTTCATCTTTTTGTGCAGTTATGGATGTTCACTTGGTTACACCTTAACTTTGAAAAATAAAATCACAAATAGACACAAAAAGCAAGTCTTTAGCCTATTATTATTATGAATGCATGCATGAATTAAACATATATACATATACACTTAAAAGTGAGTCTCACTTTGTCACATTATTCACTAAGTTTTGGATGTCTTTCCTCTGCGGGCTAATCAGCAGAGCACCATGTAAAATCGGCATATCATTACTTTTTGAGATGACCGTTATTGTCAGATGGCAGAAAATGCCTTAATTAGTGTGATAGATAGAGAAACCAAGAAGACAAAAATCACTAATTAGGCCCATAAATTAGATGATGGTGATGATGAGAGCCCTTCAGGAGCGATGGCAAGACTCAGTCCAAAAAGCTCCTCATAATTTTGCGCACGATAACCGTGCAGAAACTGGTTAAAAGAAGGTAGCCTATATCTTTTGATAATTTGGAGAGAAAAATACCACAGAGCAAAACTGTAGGCCCCCTATCTTAAGCAGAAGCAGATAAAACAATGTAAAAAATAGTCCAATACAAGTAAAGGTTCTCCATTCAAAATCATATTTAAGTAGGCTAAATGTACAGAAGTAGCTTATGATTCAAGCAAAATAAAGTATCAAAAGTAAAAGTTCTGCAGAAAAACAGTCCCTGTGACTGATATAGCCTATTATTATAACATTGTTATTTTGTGAATGCCGAGATGTGATTATTAGGCTACATGTATGCCTAAGAGTATTTTCAAATCCTTTTATTAGCCCTCCACTTGTAATAAGATAAGGTAAAGATTGTTCGCTCAATTTTGGGATCTGAGATTGGGATTTGAATCCTTTTCGTCCTTGTGAAAGTCTCTAACTGGACAATCACAAAAGGGTTAACTCAAACCGGTTTAGCCTTAAACTTGGCTCTTGGCGTGGGGAGAGAAAATAGCTGTAAAGTTATGCAGAAGTTATTCTTCATCCTTCGGGCCGTCCCTAATCCGCCAAAAACCTCATTCTTTCATCGGAGAACTGTGCCTCCTTTCTTGTTCCCCCCTCTCTATACAACATAAAGTCAGACTGCATTTAATGGTTATGTCGGGATGGGAGAGGGGCTTTCTTCTTCTCCTTTTCTACAGAATATTGCCCTTTTCGTCGTGTGAGTCTCCCAACCCGCAGGGACCCCTATATTCTTCCCTCCGCGTCTGACTCGAATCACAAACTAACCCTGATTTTCACCACTTTGCTGGGAATTGCGGGGAGTGTTAATAGAGATTTCGCTTTCATTTTATACGCTTGACTTGGTTATTGTTGCTTTTCTCCTCTCCCATGATTCTCCCCTTTTCCAGGGATTAGCCCTGACTTCGCCCGCTACTGGCCGCCGAAGTGCCCCTGAGCCCCGGGATGACAATTGATGCAGATCAAGGCAGGCCTATTCTGCGCCTTTAAAAAGGACCGAGCTGAGCCGCGTTAAAATGAGGGAGTTTTAATTGAAGAAACGTTTGCTTCCCACAAATGTATTTGCTAGAGTTTTTGTGGGATGATATTGTTGACAAAAATGTAATAGAATAATGGCTAGACTGTTAATTTGCATCTTATAGGCAACTATAGGTGACTGCATGATGAACCGCCCGGCCGGATGTCCGGTACCTTCCGCTTCCTTTGTGTTGGCATTCTAAACCCCGGTCGATTTAGGAGGACTATGGTGAACTGCTCCTCAGATCTCTGCAGGGTAAATCCAGACATCTAGCTAGACTATCTGTCCAATCTGAGTTTTCTGTTGTACAACTAAAACAACTTTTGAACGTACACATGTTCCACCAAAATAAGTTCCTTCCCGAGGCTATTTTGCAGCGGCACCGTGGCTCCATCCGGCACTTACCACCGTCCAAGACGATTGTGATTGGTTTAAAGAAATGTCAATAAGCCAGAGCACGTTTTTCTCCCATCCCAGAATGCTGTGTGGACTAGCCAGACCCTCCTCCGCAGAGTTGTGGAGGAAGGGCTGGCAATGTGAGACTATATACATACAGTATGTGTTTTATGTACAGTAACTTTATACTTGTCCGCCATATTTCAGAGAGAAATATTATGTTGCATTTCTTGGACAAATGCAGTTAGTTACTTTTCAGAATATAATAAGCTAAAAACCAGGTGATTCTCAATTTTTTTGGCCTGTGGCCCCTTACAAAAAAAGCATTATCTGGTTGGGTTCCCCTTGTCATGTTTCAGATGTCTATGAGTTGTTAGCAGTTCCACCAAAGAAGGATTTCTCCTCTAAACTTCTCAAATGGTTTTAGTTAAATAAGTGTTCCAACCTCCAAAACTACACAATATTTCACAAAATAGCAAAGATTAGAGAGGAGTCTGAAAAATGTACACACATTAGTGTTGTGGAACTTTCTTCTTTCCTCTCCCATTAACCATCTCACAACCCTTCAGATTTACTTTGTGTCCCTGGACTAACCACTGGACTAACTGCCTGCTAACATAAAGTCATAAACACAGCTGGTGGAGGTGCTACCAGCTACAACAGTAAAATGCTGCTCACACATGGGTGCATCATATTAACAATCTAATAATGATACTGTTTATTGATCCCCAGTGGGGAAATTACAATTTTGTTAGAAATCACTACACACAGGCCTGAAATACACACACATGCTCAGGACCTATTCATGCACAAACGGAGAGATGTCAGAGTGAGTGGGCTGCCAGTGCTGGACCAGCACCCTGAGCGGTTGGGGGGGGTACAGTGCCTTGCTCAAGATCACCTGGCAGTGCCCAGGAGGTGAACTGGCATCTCTCCAGCACATACTTTGGTCCATACTGGGACTTGAACCGGCGACCCTCCAGTTCCCAACCCAACTCCCTACGGATTGAGCTTTTTTTCTGAGGCTGAGTACTTTTACTTAAATAGATTTATCTGATTCCTCTGTACTTAAGTATGATTTTTAAATGAAACGCTTTTACTTGTAATATTTTTATATTGTGGTATCTTTTACATGTAAGGACCTGTTTGTTTCCTTACCACTGGATAAAAGCATTGAAGAAGAGGAGAAGGATGGAGGTACTGACTGTGACTGTAGTCTATCAGCTCTATAGGTGTCACTATCTAATCACTGCAACAGTTTGAAACAGTCTGACTGTGCAGATCTGCTCATCACTAGCATGTCACACAAGAGAGGGTTTCAGTATTTGCTTGTCTCCCCCAATCAGGCATCTCTGCAGCACTGTGAGAAGTTAATCTTTGTTGACGGTGTGTTGTGCACTCTTCCGTGGGCCGGTTGGGTTGGGAACTCTCCTGGAAAGCCTGGTCTGTGCTCATATAGAGGGGGATAATTACCAAACACGCAGCAGACAGCAGCGACACAAAAGCCGCTTTGACTTCCTCACTGCTGGTTGCCTCCAGGGGATGGTCCCGCTCCCTGCTCACCCTGCTCACTCTGCTCACCCAGACCACTTCTCATCACTCCTGAGAGGCAGAGACATCTTGTTCCATAACAAGACATGAAACTGACTTCTTTCAGCTCCAGTGAACTGGACATAAACCCCGACTGACAACCTCCAGTGCCCAAACAGAACAGGGAGAGGCCGGGTGGGCCAGGACAGAGGACAAGAGAGGGGTGGGGGCTGCACAGGGCGCACTAAATAAAGTTGTTATTCACTTTAATCTTACATCTTGACGGGAAAACAAAGCTAACTTCAATTTAAAACTAATTTATCCAGTTCCAAAGAATCAACTGCAACATTTGCATTTCAACTGTTTTGGATCTATTTCACAGATATTTGTCAACTTTTCATGTCTAAATTTATGATTTCTCTCCATGGTGCTCTCAGAGCTATCTTCCCCCTCTCAGAGCTCATTGCGTTACAGCAATGAAAGCATGACGTGCTGTAAATGTAATGGGCCGGGAGTGATTGTTTCTGACAAGCAACAAAACACATCGTCCCTCCCCTCAAATTAGTCCCCCAGGAGGGAGTGGGATGAGGGGTCAATGTCCCAGGAGACACATGGACGGGACAGCATGCCAGCATATAGCATGAGCATGCATGTGCCTTTCAGCATCTAACCTAGAGCCGTACTGGTGTTTTTTTTTTGCTCTTTGCTGGTTCCAGTGATTTAGTACTATATAAAAAGAGGTTACTGTGACCACTGAAAACGAAGCATTGTTGATTATGATCACCTTAAATGGCTCCCTTATGCTATTTTGATGTTACATACAGAATGTGGTATGAATTAATAGAATAACGTTTGTTAACCTGCTGAAAAAGTGGGGTAAACAAAACAAATCCTTCCCTAAAATGAATGTGCTCATATTATGCTTTTTGGCTTTTCCACTTTTCTTTATTGTGTTATATATCTTTTTGTGCACATTATAGGTTTACAAAGTGAAAAAGCCCAAAGTCCACCCCAAAGGGACTTACCATCTTCCAGAGAAAACACTGTTCACAAACTGCTCCAAACAGCTCTATTGTAGTCTAGCCTTTACTTCCATGACAAACTTTGTAACACACGTTATAATGCTCGCCTAGCTGCTAGCATGGCACTCCCTCATACTCTGCAACTGACAAGCTAGCAGTACTTACTGCGCATGTGCGACTCCCAACAAAGATGGTACAGAAGTGAGATGCCTCACTCGTTAGCTAAAACAGAGAGCTCAACACACAGGGTGAAAAGAGGAGCTGCAGCAATGTGCAGTATGACAAAAATATGGTGTTTTCTGAAAATTAAACCACATAAACCTATTCTGGTACAACCTCTAAATACAAGTATGAACCTGAAAATGAGCATAATATGAGCACTATAATATGCTATATTCAGCACACTGCTAGAAAATATATCCGTGTTAAGTAACATTATTTTGAGTAGATTTAGCAACATATTCGGACTTTTTTCAAATTCTTTCCAATTTTAAATTTTACTGAAAGTAAAAACTATATTTTTGAGGCAAGATTAAATTACTTGTTGAGAATCATGTGTGCTTGTTTTGTTGAACCACCAATACAACATCAAGGCTTCCAAGAAGACATTTCCACTTTAAAGCATTAGGTTTAACACTGGCCACAATATTTACTTTTATATTTTGAAATGTTATTCTAGAAAACTCATTACATACATTTTTTTGTTTGTCACATTACTTCTACAACCTCTTGAAATGCATTACCGCCCTCGGTAGTCACGAGAAGTGTGCATGATGTCACCTCTGTGTTTACACGTGCATGGAGAAATAAACAATACAACAAAACATTGCTCTACAGCACCACTGGTGGACAAAATCTCCACAGGGTTCCTTCAAATGATTGAAAGCCAGATTAAAATATAAATAAATAAAATAAATTACAATTTATTTGTAAGAGCAGTTGGGGGAAAACCTAAATGCAGAAATGAATTGCTGTGGTCATGCGCACAGAAAAGTGAAAGTGTTCTGCCAAAATGAGGCCTCTTTGACACCTTTAGTTATAAAGTTGCCTAAACCTTTTGCTCCTGTAAGTATCATTAAATGTACATTAGAATGAAAGTACAAGGTAAACAACAACAACAAACCCTGAAGTGGAAATAGGCAGACAGTTAAATACAGAATATTGTTGACACAAAGTGAAAGCTGACGAAGTCTGTAAAAGGAGAGCAGCCGCATTACAGCTCCATGTTATCCAGCTTTATTATTCATAGCGGGCCAGGGATAAATAGGTAGTTAGACTGGGAAAAAAAGGCAGTTAGCTAGTCAGTTAGCAAGGGGTTAGCTTTAAAGCAAGCCCTGATTTGTGAAAGAGGGAGTGGGAGGAGTGGTGGAGGGCTTGGCGTTCAGGGAAGCCTCTCCTGGGCCAGAAGAAAAGGATTTGGCCCAGATGCATGCAGCGATGTTAACTTTGAGTGGCCCCTGTGGCTCAAGCTCAGTACCCCCTCCTTCTTACTTCCCAAGCCCCCAGGTTGCCTTTGCATGACATCATCCCCAAACTATGCCCCCCATACCCATGTGAATCTGAGCTGTCACAATCGGCAGCCACCCCCATTAAACTGTACTGCGCCACAAACCCATACATTTCTTTTTCTCCCCCCATTTCCATCTCTTCTTCTACCACCAATCTCCTCCCTTCTTCTTCTTTTTTAACCCCCAGAAAGGCATTGTTTGAGTCAGGGCTTGATCAAAAAACTGTTGCCCGCCAACCACAGGGCTTTCTGTAAATTCAATAAGGCCACCTTAAAGATTTTCCTAATTAATGGATGACATCTTTGGCTGGAGGAGAGGCTAGGCATTCTGCTCTAGCTCGTTCTTTGTTCGCCTCCTAATTAACTTTCCTAGGTCACTCAGGTCCCCGCAACCTGAGAGTGAAGAGCCCCCATTGAGGAGGGAGTTGTAAACTTACTTTTTTTGCCTCGGCACTTAAAAGGGGAAAGCAACTATAGGGAACAGAAAATATCCTATTTAAGTCCTTTGTGAGTGAACTGCTTGCACATGTTCCAATAAAGGAAGTCTTCTAAATAAGCTGCCATGTTGCTCTCCGCTCCCCCTCTTCCTTCTTTATCCCACCTCTTTCACTCCCAGTTCCACAGAAAGGTTATGAATGATAGCTCTGGGTTGAGGGGGGTAAAGGGCCAAAGGACAGCATCTGGGCATTGTGGAATTGTGAGCATCTGAAACTTTGAGGGAATTTGAGGATGGGAAAGCACTGAGCTGTTGGGTGGTGGGTTGATTGAGAAAATGTGGTGAAAATGAGAATAAAAAACCAGTGCCTCTATGCCCTTATCATTGTTTGGGTGTTTCTAAAGGACCCTATGTCTCCCAGCTGCTTTTATCACTCATCATCTTTCTCTTTCAAAGTAAAAAAAAAAAAGTCCTACATATAAAACATAACATGCATTCTGTTGCCATTTCATTACTTCAAACTAGACACAGATAGAGACGTCATCCTTGTATTGTCATATTTTATTATAAATATGTTTTATTATAAATTGAGTGCTTTATTTGTTACTTACAAGTGATGTTTTAAACATAGTAACTATCATTCTGGTGCAAACAAAACATTTAAAGTGACATAGAGAGTCATTTTTCTGTCATTTGTTTGTCGGGCATTGCAAACTAGATCAGACTATAAATGCCATGCAGTATGTGGCTTTGGTCTTTGCTATAGTCTTGGCACTAAAAATAAAACAAAATGAAATATAACATGGATTTTTTAAGAAATATATGACAAGTAAATAAGGAAATAAAATTAAAAAAAATGTAAAACTGTAAATATATATATATATATATATATATATATATATATATATACGATATGTTTGCATCACTATGCTTTTGAGACAGTGTTCATTCATCAAGTGGTTACAGGTGTAAAGAGGGAGCCAAAAAAAAATGCATCATAAATTGTCATGTGTGATTAAAGCTTTCACTTTTTCACTTGTTACTTGTGTGTGGTTGAGCCTGAGGAAGACCAGTGTGCCGTGAGTAGGCCTTGGTAATCATGTAGCCATTATAATACAGGCTTTTAAACCTTTGTACTGGCCTGATGAAGGTCCATGACCAAAATGTTGTGTCTTGAAGGAACTCAGCGCTGACAGTGTGCAGGAATTCAATTATTTCCTTCACATGATTTCATGACATTTTGAAGCAGTCTAACCCATTTTTGTGGACTGTAGCCCATCAGACATCAGAATCACCTGCATTGTGTTTCATTAATCATAACCAACTTCCATTGTTTTTCATTCTGCTTTAGAGGTAATTTGCATATATACACAGTCACTCTCACATTATATGAAAACTAAAGACTAAACTATATACACAAAGAATATCCGTCACTAACCCACAAATGCCACATGCTCATCACTATTCTCATCATGTCACCTGACACACACTCATACGCTGACCTAGATCTGCTCTCCAAAGAGCCTCATCACACACATTACGCCCCAGTCTGAATACAGGCAAGGTCGCATGCCCTGATTCTATCAATGAGTCTCCAGTCCCTTGGGTGTCTGGGTGTGTATTAAGACCCGTGAGGTGAGTGTGAGGCTCCTGATGACAGCTCCTGTGCTGCAGGGTCCCCGAGGGTTAATGACGAGTGGAAACCGTGACCCCAGACCGTGACCATTGAACCTGACCTGTGGAGCCGGCTGGATTACATCAGGAGAAGCAGGGCAGAAGCAAGACTGACTGCTGAACAGAGCAGGATGAACAGCAGAATGACTGTCAGAGTGACTCCAGGTGAAGCACTGCTGATGACAGCCATTCTGTGGTTAATCTGTGTGACGGCCGAGACCACTGTTCACACTGCTGCTGCTTTTTAAAGACATTCTGTGTGTGTGTGTGTGTGTGTGTGTGTGTGTGTGTGTGTGTGTGTGTGTGTGTGTGTGTGTGTGTGTGTGTGTGTGTGTGTGTGTGTGTGTGTGATATGCCACTGATGGGCAACA
Organism: Sander vitreus; assembly: GCF_031162955.1. NCBI lineage: Eukaryota > Metazoa > Chordata > Actinopteri > Perciformes > Percidae > Sander > Sander vitreus. The sequence goes on from NC_135872.1 coordinate 12,055,207, forward strand.
AACTATTAAGGTCACCCTTCACTAAAAAATGTATTTTGCTTATTGTTTCTCCACTTGGATGATTGTTTGACATTTTAAGGCTGTTTTCACATTCATCTGCTGGGGACGGAAAGTTTCTCTGTGATCACTTTAAATCTAAGTTGAAGATGTGAACGATGTATAGAACATGATTTTGTGACATCCCAAATTAGTTCGGCCAATCGTGGTCCATAAGCATAAACCTCCAGTCCACATACACTAAGATGGAATTTTTCAAATGAATACTTTTGAAATAAAAACATATTTGCATATTTGCTGGATGTATACTGAACATGTAAATCATTTATATCATAATGTACATGCAGACATAGAAAAGTATTTAAAAGTTTTAATAAAGTAACAATACAACTGTAAGATGTAATTATATCTGTTAAGTTTGTTTTATTGTAAAATGTAGAGTTTACCCATTTGTGTACCTTCTTACCCTGTATAATGTAAACTTAACTTTACAATACAGAGTGAATGAGTGTAATAAAGGTATGTTGACTTTGTAGATATTATTATATGTTATTATATTATCATTATCAGTGAATGGCTGAATGAGAGGAGTGGTGGAGGGTGTGATGGAAACTTATGTATGTTTTTTCTTTTAGATTTGATTTGATTCATGGATCTACACAAACACACCAAACCAATGGATAACATGTTAAAGGGAGAGCACTTAATCCCAACATGGACCCAAAGATGTGGAAAGACAGACATAAAACATAAAACATGTAACATTAAAAAACTCAAACTACACCAGTGCAAATCAAAATACAAACAGCTCAAGTAAAGAATTGAATTAATAACCTGTCACCTTACTCCATAAATAAGTTCTAACCTGACTCCTGAGAGTAACTCTTGTTTTTGTCATCTTCATAATCAAGCTTTCGTCTACATTACATACATTACACCCACAAATCTAGTCACCTCTGCATGACTGAAACCTGTTTTTTCAACTCCTGGCATTTTCACACAACACATGCAGGCAGAATATTAAATGAATTGTAGATACATTGATCACATGGCGGGCTCCTTGGCTCTCACATGTTTGTCTTTGCAGTGTGAACAGACTAAGCCCCTCTACTCAGCTGTCATAATTTGTTAACGAGTCTTTTCAGAGAGGGAAAAAAGAAAAAGAGAAGACAGAAAAAAAGAAAAGAAGGCTCTTCACGAGTGACTGAAAGCAGAGGTCCATCCAGAGAGGGAACCCAGGGGCGACATCAGACCGATTTCAGACCAGCCCGTGATGGCATCTCTGTATATTTTAATATTAATGACCCTGGCCGCAAAGCCGCCTCTAAGCCTCCAACAGGTGCCCCAGCCCCACTCGAGTCTGAAAAACCGGGATCATTCAACATCCCACTATCCACAGAAGCACCACCACCGGGCAATAAAGACTGCAAATGAGGAGGATGAAGGCAGAAAGGAGGGGGGGGGGGGGGGGACATAAAAAAGGTGGACAGGGAGTTAGAGAGTCAGCCATCTCTTGCAAATAAGTTTTTGAGTCACTTTCCCCAGCTAAAACATGGGTCGATATTTCCCCCCACCCCTTGAGAAAGAGATTGACTTTTGTTTGGAGTTTGTGAGAAGTGGGAATCAGAAGCGGGACAATAGGACTCCCCACGGTGAGAGGCTGAGAGGAGCCATCTCAAATCAGTCAGCCAGAGGACTGACTAATCCGTCCATTGTCCCTCCCCAGCCACCGGCCGCACATCAACACATTCGCCCCCCATTGTCCCCCACCCTCATGCAGCGGGATTTGCTCTCCCCAACAGCCAGTTTTGTCCACGGCAGTTCGAGCGGAAGTTTCTCACTGACAATTTGCCCCAAATAGATTTGTCAAAGCGTCCAACTGCACTGCACCGACTTGTGGGTTTCTGGGTTTGGGTTCTGGGTCTGGGGTTTTTTTTTTTTTTGGGGGGGGGACTCTTCTACGGTGAGGCCTTGGCGTATGTGTGTAAATATGTAAGTGCGCACGAGTTTGCAATGTGTGCGTGCAGAGGTGTGTCTGGGTGATTACGCACCAGTGGAGGAGATGGTGGGACTGCGGTAAAGTCACTGATGTGTTGGTCCCAAGGGACTGGGATCAGGAATCTCTCCTCAGTGTTACTGTGATCTGACACTTGTGCTTCTTGATGAGTAAATTCCTGTATGGTATCAACACTGCCAGAGGGACACATTCAACGCTGGGCCCACCAACAGTGGTGGGAGAAGTATTCAGTTTCTGTATTTAAGTAAAAGTATTAATACACTGTAAAAAAAAAAAATAAAAAATTAAAAAAAATAAAAACTACTCCATTGCAAGTAAAAGTCCTGCATTCAAAATCAAAAGTGAGTAAGTATAATCAGGAGAGTGTACAAGTAAAGGTTGGCCTGGTCAATGCAGAAAATATCCCCTGTGAGATGTATACTGTTACTGTATATATTAGATTATTATTATTATGCATTCATTGCTGTAGCTGGTTAAGGTGGACTTAATTGTTTGTATCTATTATTCCCATTATTCATCTTCTGATTATGTCTTCTTCATTAGTTTATAAATTATTTGGTTTGTAAGAATTCAGAAAATATTGAGACGTGCCCAGAGCCCAAAGCCACACCTTACGAATGCTTGTTTTGTCCAACCACACCTCAAAATTATAAAGAATAAATCAGCATTCAAATAATAATAAAAAAACAATTTAAAAAAAAGTGCAGCAGATCCTTAAATTTGAGAAGCTCGAACCATGAAATGTTTGGACTTTTGCATGAAAAATCATATAAATGATTATCAAAAGAGTTTTGATAATATTAATGTTCTGTCAATCTAATAATTGTATCAGCTCTAGTTGTTTATACTGAGAGATAATGTTGTCTTTTATGACTGAATGTTGTGAAACATGTATGAATGTTGGGTGAAATAAAGAGGGACTTTATTTACTAAAGCCTTGGTGTAAAGATAAAATTACTTACTTACTTAAAAATTACAAATGCCAACTTGTCCTTATCTAATAGGAGAATGTTTACACAAGACAAAACCAACTCAGTAGCATGTAGGTAAATGGAAAAAAACAACATATATTGATCTTTTTTCTCTGTCCTATTGGGTTCAGTCAGTTGACTTTTTCCACACAGATAATCCACCACTGCTGTCCATAGAGTCCTACCGGGTACATATAATAAAACAAACAAAAGACAAAAGTCAGTACAGCCTGTAAATGGAAATTTCAGTTACCATTTAAAAGCCTGTTGATTAATGTGTTCCCCTTTCCATGTTTTTAATATTTAGATTGTTCTAAGTTAAAGGCTTAGTACGCCTCATGGGAGAGCATGGGAGATCCTGATTGACTGAATGGTATGTCTGATTGTCAGGATCAGAGCAATTACTGGATTAGGGGACTCAAGTCAAGATCACACCCAGTTCAGAAACACTGAATGAATGAAAGAAATGGATTAATTCAAATACAATTATATTTTAACTCATTAAAATATGAACAGTATCTTTATGAAATATCTTTGATTACTTATAAATTAAGAAGTAAGGCTCCTTTAAATTCTGAATGAGCACGCGGACAGGTAACCTGCATCTATTTAGTGACGCCTGTTGTAGAACTGTCCATGGTGCTGAAATCAGGCTGCATATGTTTCATGTTTCATGTCCATGTTTGGACAGTTTAATAATATTTAAGACTATTGAGTATTAATATTATGCAGGAGAGGGTTATTTTGTAGCTTTGTTGAACAAGCCTGTGCCCACTCACATTTTCTGGCTATCTGTCATCAAAACAGCTGATGGAATGATTCCTCACTGTTAAGACAATGAGCTAAATAGCAACAGTGTCTGCGGGCTATAAGGTGACTGACTATGATCTCCCCGGTCAGGTTTAAAGGATGCATGGCTGCGTGGTCGGTTTGAATTCTCCCCATTATTTGCACTCTGGAGCTTTGTGACTTCTCCCTAAAGCTGATTGGTTCACGCCTGGTCGGATCAGGGCCTGTGTAGTTATAGCAGTGCATAAAAGATGGTTAAACTCTGGCCTCCAGTCGGTGATTGTCTATAGGAATAACAGTAAGAATATATATACAGTATACTGTAAATAGCAAAAACTGTCATTTGTCAAATCTTTATATACTGTATTGAACGAATGGTGTTATGATAATTTGCTCATCTTTAAAATGTCAGCCTGAACAACAAAAGTCAGCAGGTGTGTAAACCGAACATACCTAAAACAACATGCTATTTACACCTATGTTATTCTACAGGTGTTTTCTCATTGTTCAAATATCATAAAGGATGTCAAACCATTCAGAGCACACGTATTGTTTAGTGACTTCTGTTGGATTCTTACTCGTTTCTCGTTGTCTAAGTCTATCCTATAGTATGTCAAGTATTCGCATACTGATGCTGAGCTCCCAAAAAACAGATACACGATCCACTGGCCCCTTTGTTAACGTCATTTCATTGACTGTTGGAGGAGAAGAGAGTCACTAATACAAAAAAGTGAAAGAAGGCAACCCCGGCAACCATGATGTTGGTTATATTTGTGTAAAGGCTATCAGTGAATGAGAAGGATTAGGACGAGTTAAGGAGATTATGTCACACATTCACCATTCACCCCACCCCGGCAGCCACCCACACACATGCGCACACACCGCACACACTTAGAAATAACTGAACATATTATTGATCTGTGAGAATAGAAAAATGATTTCTCTTAATTTAAGACACGTTAATTCTGCTCTATAGGTGTAGTGTTTCGTGTGTGGTCGTTACTTATCCTTTAGACAATAGTCTGGAAAAGGGTCCCTAATAAAAAGTCTATTGCATTGTGTGGACTATTTATAGGAAGTAACTAAACTTATTTTTGAGGACCAGAGGCTTTCTGTGTGTCTCTGCAGGAAAATCAAAGGAATATTATAGTGTTTTTTCCTCAGGCTTGTTAGTCTCCAGCCTCGGCTGTTCAGCTAAAGGGCAGGTTGAAAGACACAACAATGGCTGATTGCAATTAACTACGCCTCTGCGCCTCGCCCCTGTCCGCTTAAATCGACACTTTGTGAGTCCATATGGCCTTTAGTGTACCGTGGGAATGAACACAATTAAAAACAGAATATGGATTTCTGGAGTTACCCGGCGAAAGCGCAGCAAGCTGTCAAGGTCAGGGTGTCAGTGAGCGGGGCCCTGCAGCCCTGCAGCCCGGCCCCGAGCCTCCAGACAGCCGGCAACGGGTGATGTGAGGTGTGCAACATCAGAGTGGACGTTAAACCTAACATTAAACAAGTTTACCCACTAGCAAAAGACAGTTAGTAAATTAATTCATTAATAATTTCAATGCATTGAGGCAAAAGAGAATAAAAGCAATATCGTATTGAAGTATTACTATTATGATCATTGTTATTGTTTATTATTAAAGTGAATTTTCTGCACAAGAAGTGATGTTTTTGTACAATTATCTGTTTGGTGGAAAAGTGGAAAAAGTGTGAAGAGTGTGAGGAAAAACAAAGAGTCAATGGAAGAACAATAATGAAGAGTGTGATAGTAATGGAATAACTATATTAAAGAAAATAAAAAAAAACATTACTTTTAAATAAAAAAAAAAAGCCACAACTAAGATTAAAATATTTTACTTCAGAGTGCTTAGTGCAGTGCAGCGGTGGAGTTTGTATGAATCTGTGCATACAAAAAGTAAACAATGACAAAACTGCACTAAGAGCTAAGTAAAAAGTTATTACTGTTGTTGTCATCGCCACTTTTAGAAGAGTATTAAAAAAAATGTAATTGGTCTATTTATATATTTTATTTATCTAATGATATAAGCCATGATGTTTAAAATGCAAAACGGGCGAGAGTGCAAGTCATCACATTCAATTTTCACATTTTCTGTTTGTATATATAGATTTTTAGTCTAGTTTTTATTAACTACATTGGTTAAAATTAGTCTTTCATGCAAAAACACTTTTTATTTATAATTATATCACATTCCAGGAGCCTTGTTTTTGCCTCACAGTACTGGCTGTATGTGTGTTTGTATGTTACTGTCCAACTAACAAGCTCTAACTTCAGATTGATCATTCTTTGAATGGGCACTTGTAAATAAGACAAAATAAGAGCTTAGTAAAAACACAGGTTGAAAAACACTGAGATCAGTGAAGCTCAAAATGACTTCAAAATAAGCCATTAACAAAGGAAAGACATGCAACAGAAACAAAAGCTATATTTCTTCAATATTAAATCAATCTGAATCTTTCTTGGGCATTTTTAATCTGTGATAATGTAACAAACAATTCAATCCAATACATAATTAACAGCTATAATAAAATCGGTATCATTGTACCTTAGCTTAGGAATGCATGTGTAACCAGACACAATAGTGTATGTAGGAAATGAGGAGCATGACACTGTTTTATGTCGAGCCCCATAACCCCCCTCTTCATAACCTCTTAGTGGTCTAACAGCATACCTCTGCTCAGCATAGTGGTCATGATTGCAAGTTTTCTGCAGCACCGTCTTCAATTCAGCTCAATTTGTTGCATTTTTTTAAGTTCGAATATGTTATGTAATATTTTGAATTGCATTCTTAGATAATGTTTGTAATGGGATTATTCATTATAAGTCTTTTTAGTTGGTTATTGTAAGACATGCAGCCTAAATACATGAATTCAGAGCTAAAACAAATCTAAATGTTGCAGAAAACATGTGTGCAACACGTGTTTTGTTTGTTTTTCTTGCAGTGCTTCTTGATCCATGAGCAAGGCACTTCACATCACTTGCACACACGTTCACACGATCACTCACATACACACTCCCTCACACGCCAGTGACGTCATGCTGGAGTTTGGAGTAGAAAGCCAAGTGGATGAAGGAAGTGGAGATCTCCACCCTCCAGTCTCCCCCTGACACTTCTCATAAATATTACCCAGGCTTATTTGAGGAACTCGCACCACAAAGTCACATCGTGTCCTGGTTTTAACAAGCTTTCACCTGTCAGAATATTCGAAATTAGATTTTTCTGTTTTCACACCGCTTTGGCACCGTCAGATGCGCTCCAGGCAGCGTATTTCCAACTCCAACTTTATGCACCGGCTGTTGCTCCCTGAGGTGGAGGGCTGCTGTCGCCGTTAACCGGTCCGCTGCAGTCCGGTTCTCCTTCCGTACAGGGACCCTGCATATCGGAGACGAGCATTGTCTCATACAATGTACAATCGTGTGTCTTAATTTGGGTTTGTCTATCGGAGATCTACTCTGTAAAGTTGAACGACTCGGGACATTGACTTGCCGATCTCATCACCGCTAAAGACTTGAAGGAAAGTGCAACGGGTAACGAGTGTTATCGTTTTTGCCAGCGAGGATAAGAAGAAAAAGAGGACATTTTCCATTCTCAACTTTGTTATTAAGTCGAGAGTCCATGATGAGCAAACCCGCCGGATCAACAAGTGGCTGTCTGGATATTCTGAATGTCAAATCAAGTAAGTGTTCCCTTTACTGATGCTTGTGGAGAATACAAGTAGCCCGGTGTGTTAGAATAAGTGCTCTATGGGCCTTTCTCTGACATGGAGTCTAAACATGAACATAAACCTGCTGCACGCTTATTTATGTTTCTCATATCATCCGAGCTTCACTACAATAGTTAAGTCAGTTCATTCCTTATGGTCTTATGCGAGTAGTGATCCGTGGGAAATAGCTGTGTTCTTTTCCGAGTAGCCTATACACAGTTGGCTGCGTAAACTTGTGTTCATGAGCGATAATTAAAGCGCCCTAATTCTGACATCTTTTAAGAAATTTAATATAGTTTTTGTAAAGTTGAACTACTTTTTTAGGAGGTAAAGATATAACCATCTCGCGTCCCTCTTGATGCCACTTGTTGCCTGTAATTTCATTTTCAGCAACTTCTATAAAAGAGTAGCGATATAGAGGGAGATATTTAATCACTGATAATGATAGTATAATAAAGATTGTATAAGATATCCTTCTCTTACTGCACTGTTGGTTTGCTCTTTTAGACAACAGCACGTATCTGTCTTTATGTGTCTGTGTGCGCGCGTTTCTATACTACTGTAAAAAATGTAATTTATATAATTAATCATGAATGTGTTCAGTGGTTTTAAATTCAATTGTTGAGTATTTTGCTGGCGGTATTGAAGACTTCTGGTTTAATGTTTGAAATCAAATTGGATTGTTTTTCTTAACCTTTGCAGTTATCCCTCTGTTAGGCCTCATAACAAATCCAAATTATTATATTATATTATTATAATCACACTTCGATTATAATATAATAATAAATGTAGATTATTGTGCCAAAATATAGGACATTTCTATTCATTTTACTGGGTTTCTTTCAGCATCGTTCCAAACGTGTTGCTCAAGTCAAACTGTTGCTTCTGTTGTTTTATCTCGCTTAAATTAATCAAAATTGTTGTTAATAACCAAAATGTTTTAAATTAGAATAAATAAAAGGAGACTACAACATTACAACTACTGCCACTCAAGTTCATACACACATTATGGGTGGTCAGTAAAACATTTCCTGCACTCAGTAAAACTTAATTTCCAGTTCTTTTAGCAGGTTTTCGCCTTGATGGTGATTACGTTAATAGAATATGCCATATATCTTCAAGCAATTACTGCACACAATGGAGACGAATTGGACCCCCACAGCGGGAAGTTAAATACATTTCCCCCCTTCACAACAAAATTGTGCGTCAATTTATTGAATTGACTTTCAGCAATCTACAGTTTTATATTTCTTTGAGCTTATCTGGTTGAAATTTTACGCACGTTCGTTCATCTTCAATTTAAGAACAGTGGAAACTTTTATTTTGCGAGTAAGCAAATGAACTTGACTTGCTTAGCGTTGGTTTAATAAATGTCTGTTCATCAGTAATTGACTCCAATGAGGACAGCTAACATTTGTTTTATTAGTTTAAAAAAAAATCCAGATTTTACTTGGCCTTTAGACAACTACATATTGGGATGTAAGCTATTGCACAGCAGGTTTAATTGTTTAAACTACTCTCGCGATGAAAAGATGACTTTCAACAGGCCAACTCTGCAGAAACTTTCCAGACTAAATGCTACATAAAACGTTATTTTTCTCTATCTTATGGCAATTACACGGCTGTGGTCAACAGTTAAATAACCTACATGGCCTTCTGATTCTTAATAATCTGGCAATTGAAGCCCTATAACTCTCCTCCTGAAGTCATTGTTTTTGCTGCTCAGTAGTTATTCCCATGCTACCCTTTTTGACGGGTCACTGGTGAATCAATGAGCAGGTGGCAAAACGTCAGTGTAATTACATAGACGGCTTTTCCCTCCAGAATAAAAAAAAAGACTCCCTCATATGCATACAAATATACTTCTTTTTAATAGATCTGAATACAAAATCTTTGCACCAAAAAAATCACATTTTTTCATCTACACCGGGGTCGATTTACATACACTTCATTTGAGTTGGTGAAACGAGTTGGTGCGCATTATTCTCATGGTGCAGTGTCACTCCCTAATCCTGGGGCCTATAGACCTGCGGGATAAAGCAGCTGTCGAGTCCCATTATGAAGGGGAGTTGGCAGCTTGTCGAGATCCAGGCAGTCAGACGAGGTTCAATGGGGGAAAATCATTAAGTTAACACTTTCCCCTAATGTCTCCATTGTGCGCCCTCAGGCCATTGTCTTAGAGAGCTCAGATATGACGCTTCCCACCGGACTTTATTCTTAAATGTGCGCCGTGAATTCCGAGGCGCTGTTCAGTATGTGTGTGTGTGTGTGTGTGTGTGTGTGTGTGTGTGTGTGTGTGTGTGTGTGTGTGTGTGTGTGTGTGTGTGTGTTTTGTGTGTGTTTTGTGCGGTTGACTGTTTGTAGGACGATTTGTCCATAGCTCCACGGCGTAAAATGTCTAAAACGACTTCATTTTTCGCATTTATTCGCACTGTCCACAGTGCCAATTTAAGCAGCTAACATGACAACTCTACGGAACTAAAAACTCAATAAAGCAACGATTTTCTCAAGTTTTGTGGCGACTTTGGAAATTGTTCTTGCAATTTACCCAGATGTTCAATAATGACGATAAGCAATAGTCACAATTCGCTATGACATGTTATTCATTTGAAATTGAGTTGAATTGGTAATTGAATGAATGGTATTTAATTGAAATTTGGGCCTTTCTCAGGTAGGATTCTGGACATCCCATGCAAAGTGTGCGGCGACCGCAGCTCGGGGAAACACTACGGTGTTTACGCCTGTGACGGCTGTTCGGGATTCTTCAAGAGAAGCATCCGCAGAAACAGGACCTACGTCTGTAAATCTGGCTCTCAGGTGAGGCCTCCTCTTTTTTTCTTATATATATCTTCATTGGAGTTTTTGCATCAAATTTTTGGAGAGAATCAAGTAATTTGGAGATGCAACATAATAACATAACTGGACGTTTATCAATTAATAGTGTTGTACGCCTAATAATCTATCACGTTCAATCAGTAATATCTTATCAGTAATCTACAGTTTCTGTATCTCTCCCAAGAGAGATTTGTATTCTCAGTGTTATTAGAAGCAGAGGTTAAGTGACACGACGTCCCTGGTCCTCATCCAAAAACCATTACCAGCTTTACGCACGGAATGCGTATTTTACGCGCAGATTCTATTTGCTTTCCCCTTCTGGCGCTGTGTTAAGCCTCCCTTGATGAGCCTAATTGTGTCATGCCTGGACCATTAAGTATTGGGCTAAACACCGCGCTGCTATAATATACCAGGTGTAATCCAATCTAATGTAATGACTCGAAGGAGAGGATTTAGGCAGCAGAGGGCGGGATAGAGTACTTATCCTGCGGGATGAGGCCGCACTGGCACCGCAGGGGAGCAGGTTGATAACTACATGATAATAGCACGATCTTTCACCTGGAGATTGGCCTCCCAGGAAGATATTAGCAAGAAGCCTTTGGTTGTGCACGCTGAGAGAAATTCAACTGAAGGCTGTAACTCTCTTTCTTCCCCCCTCTCTCTCTCCCTCTCCCTCTCTCTCTCTCCCTCTCTCTCTCTCTCTCTCTCCCTCTCTCTCTCTCTCTCTCTCTCTCTCTGTGTGTGTGTGTGTGTGTGTGTACAGGGTGGCTGTCCCGTAGACAAAACTCACAGAAACCAGTGCCGAGCGTGCCGTTTGAAAAAGTGTCTAGAAGTGAACATGAATAAAGACGGTAAATGGACATAATTTAATTAACACTTTTACAGTGGCGTTTGGTTGGAGGTGGGCAGCAGGATGGAAAGTGTATTAATGAAGGCTGAAACGAAGTAACAGGTTGAATTGCCTACTTCACTTATTTTAAAGAGGATGCCATTTACACTCTGTGGGAGCATTAATGGAGATTACAGCTCATTATAGCCAATTATTTTTTTCTTTCTCACAAACAAAAGTTGCACTTTGACTCCCTAATTTTAGGAACACTTATAGTTTAGTTCAATAAAATACACTAGTAGTCACTAATAAAGAAATTAGATAAATAAGCCATTTACTCCTGCAGAGATCATTCCTTCACTGTGTGTCCCTGCCGTTTCACAGCCGTTCAACACGAGAGGGGGCCCCGAACGTCCACTATCCGCAAACAGGTCGCCCTATATTTCCGGGGCCACAAAGACGTTCACGGATCATCGACCCATTTCCAGGGATCCTCTCTGCCCGGCCCTCCCTTCTTCACCACGGTCACGCAACTGGAGCCTCACAACCTGGAGATGAGCGGAGTAGCCACCACACCGGAAAGACAGGCCATCGTGGGTCTGGCACAGCCCACCCCAAAGGTATATTTTGGGAAACAATTATTTTTAACGTTTTATTTTATTTATTTATATTTATCTCCCAGGATTTAATATGAGTTATACTTAGCTTATATGGCTATTTGTCCACCTCCAAATAAATAGTAATGAGTGTACAGGCTAGTGTGCTTTCTTTGGAGTTTTTACTTGACATCTATAGCATTTAATGTCGTTTTTTAAATTTAGAATGATCAGAATAAACAGTTCATTTAATAGTTATGATGAGTTATGATATGGATATTTATATTATAGGCTTCCCAAATGTTATTATAGGATTACCGTTTTTCTCCGTAAGGGGTTAGAAGTTGAAATTCTTGTTTGCAGCCTGTATGAACCACAAATCCGCCTATTAGATTTCCCACAGTAAATCCACCACAAGCAACACTAATAATTATAAAACCAGGTGCTGGGGCTTGGAATTTGACCTTTGTTGTTCACCATTCTGTGAACTTCATTCTAACATAAACTGATACATTATTGTGATGCTGATCTCTTTCACTTCCTCCAGTATCCCCATGAAGTCAGCGGCACCCCCATGTACCTGTACGAGGTGGCGACGGAGTCTGTGTGCGAGTCGGCGGCGCGCCTACTTTTCATGAGCATCAAGTGGGCAAAGAGTGTTCCCGCATTCTCCACCCTCCCTTTATCTGACCAGGTAACGCTTTGGAGTCCAAATATTATCCTGCAGGGCCTTTTAACGTGAGTGGCCGTCAGTCGATTTGGTCCATAACCACGGTTCTAAGATATTTTAATTTGATATAATTTCAGTTTAAAAGTATGTAGGTCAAATTATGTTAAAAGCTGGGACTTTCACAAGCCTTACTAAACGAACTCTCCTGTGCGCAATATGGGAAACAATATCCATCATGTTTTACGCACGAGTTACTATTGCATAGGTACTTCATACGATTCTAAAAGGCTGAAAATGCAATAAAGTCATGCTCCATTGTGGGGTACAGAGTACAGTTGAAAAATGAAACTATTCCTCTTTGCAGCTGATTCTGTTGGAGGACGCTTGGAGAGAATTATTTGTTCTGGGCATCGCGCAGTGGGCCATTCCTGTGGACTCGACTACTCTTCTTGCTGTTTCTGGTATGTAACAAGGCACGAGAGAGTTTATCTGAATACAGACCATAACAGCTGCAGAGTAAAAGTGACAGCATATAATGTTATCATAATGACATTTCTCCATATTTATTCGTAGGTATGAACACCGAAAACACAGAGTCTCAGCGGATGAATAAGATCATGTCTGAGATACAAGCACTTCAAGAGGTGGTCACCAGATTCAGACAGATGCGTCTTGATGCAACAGAGTTCGCCTGTTTGAAATGTATTGTGACATTTAAGGCCGGTGAGTATTATTGTCTAGAGTGTTCTCATTTAACCGAATGAAGGTCATTTACCATTATTTCCACTTAAGTGAAGCTTCTCTGCTGCCTAAACCCAACTCTGGAGAGGGAACGGGAATAAAAGCAAAAGTTATTTTAGCAATTACTAATATTTCATTGTTAATGTAATAGTCACATTTTAATTAATAATTAAAACCCTGCCTCTGCCTTATATAGTTCCAACGCATGGCAACACTGAGTTAAGAAGTTTCCGCAACGCCAGCGCCATCGCTGCACTACAAGACGAGGCACAGCTCACTCTCAACAGTTACATACACACCAGGTAAGATTCAATCGAATCAATCTATCAGATCTATCTCTCGGATCGATTGATCTATCTATCGATCTTTCAGATCAATCGATATATCTATCAGATCGATTATCTATCTATCTATGATTTATCTATCTTTCAGATCTATCTATCTATCTGTTTCACGCCTAGGTTGAACGTCTTGTGCAGGTAACTATTAGCAGCCAGATTCATTATAAAGTTAATGAGGCAATGAGCCGCTGTAGTATCTTGTAATTGTACACAGGTGTTGTAGCTGAACCTCATTTTTAATTAGCAGCTATTTGTATCACAGGTGTGCGTAATTGGGTAGGTTGACACTCTGCACAAAGAACTGGAGTGAGTGAGTGAGAGAGAGAGAGAGAGAGAGAGAGAGAGAGAGAGAGGCTGTTTTTGACCCCAGTGTTGTGTTTCAGGTACCCGACTCAGCCGTGTCGCTTCGGGAAGCTGCTCCTGCTCCTACCAGCGCTCCGTTCGGTGGGCCCATCCACCATAGAGGAGGTGTTCTTCAAGAAGACCATCGGCAACGTGCCCATCACCAGGCTCCTTTCCGACATGTACAAGTCCAGCGATATATGAACCCTCGCCATCTGAAAAAGACTTGAGCTGAAGGCCCAGAAACCCACCCAGCAGTCGACAGAATTTCAAATCATAGCAGGTGTAACCGTAAGGTTGAATTATTGCTGAGCACAAAATCTATTAGGCTGTCTTAAAATAGCTCATTTAGGCCTAGGCTCCTTTGAAACAAAGACTGCAACACAGCCGGAATTCACCAAGTAGCCTGTAAACAGTTGCTTTAGTTAAGAATTAGCCTATAACTTTCATTATAGATTTACCTGTGTGATAGCCTACTGAAACACTGCAATCTCTGGTGTGGCCACCGTGTACATCGCCTAAACACTCTGGAGAGCACCTGCCAAGTATGTCTGACCAAGAAATGTTATATATATTAAGACGTTTTCGAGTGTCTGTGAGACCAATGAGCTTGACGACCAATTCAGTCTTTTATTGCTGTGATCAATCCCAATGGAGGAAACCAAAAAAAAAAGAAAAAAAGAATATGACGCATGCGTAATGGGGGATGTAAATCGCTGTCCCTCGATCCGGTGCTGAAACCAAACGCACGGGGCAAAGAAGAGGAGGTGCCAACTCTATGAAGAAATAGAGGGGGTGGGAAAGACTTTTAAAGCATATGCTTGCATTGCTTCTTGACTGTAAACTACATTCATCTGAAGATGGTGTTTGTATTTAAGTGGTTACTGTCCTGTTTGCGTTGCTGTGTCCTGTTTGAGGCTGTTTTAGGTCGACTTTGTGAAGTTAGGCACTAACACTGGATAAAACAATATTCAGCACTTGGAAATGTTTTTGTGGCCTGTGATGTTTTTATTCTGTTGTAAATATTTGGAGTTATAACTATTTAGAGTTGTAACCGAGAGAATAAAAGACACTGAATTAAATTGCTTTCAAATAATATAGATATGAAACTACCAGCTGAAACGTAATGGTCAATAATGGTGACGCTCTTCTAAGATCTAAATCTTCTTATCAATGTAGAAGTACAATTTCAAAAGATTTCCCCGTAACACTATATAATAAGGGTACAAAAAGCATGCATACGTCACTAATGTAAGACTTGATTTAGTGCCAGATATATAAGAAATTATCGAGTCACTATGGGTTTGCAATTAAGGATTGTCCATTTTAAATTAGTTAATACATTCATTTATCTGCCACCAAATGCGCTAAATTCAAGTTACATTTAAAAAAGGGCATTTTAGATCCATGCATTAGATCAGCCTCAATGAAAGCAAGACATCACCTGTTCACATGGAAACATGAAGCGTTTTTAAATCAGACTGGTAGTCAGATGCAAACATTTACATGCTGCTGATGCATGACCCAACAGTCCTCACTTTTCACTTTGTCACATTTACAAGCTTTGGTGTTGCACAAATTAAGTCTTTATCATTGCTTAATTATTACTTGGCTATTTATTTCAAGTTACCTGGTTGACTTGTCCCTTCACGTAAAGTCATATCGTGATACTAATTTACAAATGCTTAGTTAATGGAAATTCACTAAAAGTATGAAAAAGTATGGAACAAGCATACTGTTCTGCTTTCAGAGAAGCTATTCAGATCTGAAATGCCATTTTCTATGTAACTGGATTCAAGAAAACTGGGAAACATTTAACATTAACAATCATTTATTGATTATCCATTAAGCCTTAACTAATCGCATAAAGTCTGACTTGATCATCACGATACATCCTGCTTTAAATGACCAAACATTAGTTATGGATTACTTAAGCATATGTTTTGCACCCTTATTTTAAAGGGTTACCGATTTCCCTTTTCGAAGTAGCCTAATCCATTTTAAATAAAAGCTTAGGACAGTTTTAATAAACTGAGATTCGCTATAGGCATAAACCTTTTTGGTATTGAAAATGACAGATTATGTATTTATTGAATAAGAAGAAGTGTAATAATACATGTAGGATAGCTGGCTTGGTTGTGGCAGCTTGCAGTACCTAGCTGACTTTCCTATGTGGAGTGTTCGACAGGTCAACAGTCCAAATCAACAAATGTAATTATGCGTGGAGACATTTCATCTATTTTATTGGAAAATCTTCAAAATAAACAAAAATGGCACAGCAGTATACAAATCTCAAAATGCATATAGCCAGTAGAAATACTGCAGTTCCTCTGTGTAAATTATTTCTTATTAGAAAATCATTGTGATAACTGGGCAGGTGCTGGTTGACACACACGTGCGTCCTTTTGAAGAGCGGATCAACTAAGTGTGATTTGAAAGTCAAGGCCCATCAAATATATATATATATATATATATATATATATATATATATATATATATATATATCTCATATATATATATTTAGTGTGTGTGTGTGTGTGTGTGTGTGTGTGTGTGTGTGTGTGTGTGTGTGTGTGTGTTTAGTTGCTAGTTATGGTGCGCAACATGCCAGTATTGGATATATATGATGGGAAACGCTGTGGGTCTATACAAGAGCTTTACATACATAGAACGCTCATTCAATGTTACGATATAAATGAATATACTCATGACAGCTAAATGATAAATACATAATATATCCATGTTAGTGACATTTCCAGACGTAAAGAGAAAATAATATAAATTACTTTCAACCACAGTTATGTGTCGAACATTCTTGACTCCAATTAGAAAGTGAAAACAAACATGTTAAACACAGATCAGGGTCACTAAGTAAACTAAAAAAGGCAGTGAACAATATTATTTTGGGGTGGAGCGGGGAGGGGAAGTTGTCATTTAAATGTTTGTCTGAGAGAAACCTGAAGCAGTGAAGTGAGCTTTGGGTTGTTGGACCAGAGCCAAGCCAGACCAGGCCAAGCAGAACCATCTTTTCTTTTAGGCTTGTCTGATTTTGGATGGGGTGTAGTTCTTGTCCAAAGACTCGTCCTGTAGAAACATGTGCAGGCATCGTTCGTTCTGAGCTAGAGGGTGACCTGCCACTCTGAAACACAAGAGCAAAAGGCAGGTTTGAAACCTGAGCGACTGTTTAAAGATGAGCCTTGGGGACACGGAGACATGAATGTACCTTTGGACACAAGGACACACATGGACGGACAGAACAGGCAGAGACTGACGGGAGCATTGGACTAACTTTAAGGTAAAAAGTCTGGAAAAGATTTAGTATGAATGACCAAATTTGTAAAACGTTTAGGAATCATTTGTTATGTGCTGTGAGGCAAGACATCAAATAACATTGTCAGTGTTTAAGTGTGAGCATGTAAGAGTTGTCACCTCTGTGTTTAAATACTGGAGGTTAAAAAAGAAATGGCATTTTAAGGTTTAAGGTTAGGTATTTATTTCCTTAATATCTGAAGCTTCATTTCACTGATTTGCTAATCAAAAGCTGCACAATTAAACAACAATCTCAAACATCTTCCAATGTTTCAAACCTACATGACACAAAAACATCTAACTGCACAACATGTTGCTCTGATGCCAGTTCTTAATTTATGCTCAGTTTTATCCTGTTATATAAAATATATATTTTTTGCCATTACTTGATAGCTGACGGTGTAGATATACGCTGGTCCCGATTCCATACGACACACTAATTGTTTGCAGTATGTACTTTATCCTTTACATGCTGTTTTTGCAGTTGTTATTTTACAATACATCAACTTTTTTTATATAAGGAAAAATGTAATAGTTATTTTTATTTTCTGAGGTGTTCCTGGAGCTGTTTTACCAAAATCCATAATTACTTTTAATTTTCTCCATTTCCTGCAAAGCATTGTGGGAGAATAGTGTCACACTCCAAAATAAAAGGGTTTGCAGCATCTTGTTAGCCTAGGGGCTTAGAGTCAACCATGAGAGTTAGTGTGTAGTATGGATATGGGACACAGGGTCTCTGGTTGGACAGGTGATGTTGCGATTACATGGTATTCATCTTGACCACTAGGCTACAATGAAAGCCTGGAACTTTAGGCTTAAACAATCTCTGCAATAATCAGTAATCAATGTGCCATTAATAAATATAGTTAATGGTGGTAAAGATAAAACTGCATGATGGTCTGAGTCATTGTGTCCCTGATGAAGAGGGTTGCTGACATTTTGAAAACTTTGACTGTACTGTACATACTGTGTTAGTATAGAGACAACTGTAAATTTCACTAATGGTCAAAGACATACAGCGACGACCAGGGGCAGCCTGGGACAAAAATTCGGTCCAGGCAATTCCGTCCCTTACCGGCCCAATTTCAGACGGGGACATTATTTGCTTTATAATTGCAAAAAAAACAGTCTCACGTGAGATTATGGCATCAGCAGCATGAGGCGCACTTACAGGCTTTCATAATTAAATAATGCACACACTGGAGCAATTCATAAAACCTTCAAATAAACTACCATGGCACCATCTTAGAATAGAATGGAAATGCTTGCATATTTAGTACATACTTAAACATCCAAAACACCAAACTAAAAAGACATAGCGGACCAGACGCAAGGGTTTATTTTGAAAAGTAGAAGCCCGATGGCACCAGACAGGAGGCTCCAGGCTGCAGCCGTACAGTCTTACATATTTTTGTCAAACTAGTGTGAAAGACCAGTGTTCCCGCATTTTTTTATTTTTCCAATCGGCCCAAGAGTGCATCGGCCCGTCTGGCATTTGCCAGAACTGCCAGATTGCCAGTCCGCCTATGGCGACGACTATCACCCATTTACATCAGCCACATAACTACCGTGCAGGTATATAACTTTTACACACATTGGTTCATGAATGTGGATGTGTGGTTGTGGTCACACACTCTTATTACTTTATAGTTGTAGTAGTAATGATTTTTTTCTCATCTCAAAGCCATAAAAAAGAAAGAAAGAAAAAGTTGTGGATGAGAAAGACCCATCAACCCTGGGGTAAAAGATACACAAGAGCCTTCTATGATTCTATGAGAGCTTCATCAACCAGGACATGATGAAAATGAAACTCCACCATGTGTTAAAAGGACACAACTTCAGGTAATTCAGGTTTTTCTTGGGGCTTTGGTTAATGTGTTTTTCCTCACATCTATCTTTTTTTATCCGATGATTTAATTAAATTAATCTGTACTTTGTATCACCTTTATTACAGCTGTATGTTAGCAATACATCTTTAACATACTGTATGCTTGGGACTGTGTTTTCCTCTGTTAAAGCCACTTTGACATCAGAGTCTGAATGTCCCTTCGGATGACGCAAAAGGAGCTTAATGAGAATGAGCCAGTGCACCTGAGACCCTAAAAACATCCCATTTTTCAAACGGTAAATTTCTCAAAAAACCATCAACATGATGACATTATACATATGCATGCATCTTAACCTCCAAAGGAAAATGTTTTAGACAAATTAAGCACTTAACCACTGGAGAGATCATGCTGTTAAATAGTTTTTCTTTTGGAAATTGAGTCGACATTGAGGACAAGGTTTAGCTGAAGCATGTTAAATGTCAAGGCCTTGCTTGCTTTTTAAAGTGGGGATGTAAGCCCTTCTTCTTTACCTGAAGCATGGATTATGTTTGACTAATCAAAGACTGATGTTATCTCCTCTCCTCCCTCTCACTTGTTTCACGGCATCAATCATGTTTACCATTCCAAAAGATTTCTTCTTCACAATGCTCTCAATCACAGATTAAACAATGCTGCACATCGGTTGAACAATGATATGATCAACAGCGGTGTTTCATTCATAGGAAGCAAGGGGAAAAAAATCTTAATTACTAACACATTCTCATCTTCTTTGAAAAACATATTTATGGATTTTTTTTAAGTTTCTCAACTGTCTTTAAACACTTAATATTCCAAAAGGAAACATTGATGCATTTGCACATGAAACAAAGATAATGGCCAAGTCTGCAATCAAAGCAAATAATTACAATCACACTGTAACTTTTATTGTTCCGCAGCTGAAAAAGAGGACATGCTGGATCAAAAATAAGCAGAGGTGCACACACAATCCCATGGAACCACGCACAGTAATTTGAGCTGCAATTATCATAAATTACACATCAACAATAAAACAAATGTAGGAAAGATTATGTTGTGGGGGTGCACACTTGAGTCCTTTTTGGTTGTTCTTGTTCTTTGCGAGGTAATTATAAAAGAAATTAAGGAGGATAGTGAGGAAAAAGACTGTCTGTCTCTGCGGGTTCAGTTTGTTAACAATAAGAAGAGAAGTGAAAAAGTTGAATCTACTTATTGCACAAAGTGTTTTATTGTTCCTGAGGGTTAAAATAATACCTCGCTAAGGCAGGAGCTGCAAACCACTGTGACTACAAAGATAAAGTAAAGAATAAATTGTTTTAACCTAATGGGAAAGCAGTGGAAGAACGGAGGAAGACGGAGAAGATGCAGAAAGGCTTACTTGTTGAGAAACTGCTCCAGAGCCTGTCTCCGCTCCTCGATGAAAGAGTCATCAAATATCCCATCATCCCCTCGAAACGGAAGCTGCCGGAAAAGAGCTTTTCCTGGGAGAGGTGGGACAACCACCTATGATAAAAGAGCACCCACAGAAAATCATACAGCAGCAGTAAAACAGGCAGATATAACTTATTATTGAGGATTTTCGTGCTGACAATTAACAGAGTAAAACGTTTTGAAAAAAGACAGCTTACTAAACTATGATCCTGAAGTGATCGTGTACAGCATGATCTGGAGAGAACATTTTTATATGGCATTTCTGGGGCTAAAGACTTGAGAGTTTATGGTCTTCATTAATAGCAGGACAAAGAACACAGACCACATTTAGATGACATTTGCTTTAACAAACTGCAAAGGTTCAAAAGATCTAACACCTTGCTCTCCCATACAAAAACATTGCACATGTGGTCAATGTTGTATGCTGATTTGATAAGCCACATTTTTTTTTAAGCGCCTTTGTGTTGAGTTCACCTTGCTCTCCCTCTCCAGCTCCGCTCTGAGCCACTCAAAGTCGCTGTACCGCCTCCGTACACTAGACTCCTTCAGCTTGAAGATGGGTAGGTTGGTCTGTGAAAACACACACACACACACACACACACACACAGTTAAATGTGTCACTGTCACACTGTTATCTTAATTTACTGAGGAATTTTCCTTAAACCTGCAGATGGAAGAATAATTTTTTTAAGAAATGAGATTGTCTTCATTTCTTTGTACCCACATTAAGCCAGTGCATTAAATTCCAATCAGTTCCATAAAGTGTGTGTTTTTTTTAAACTGTAGTGTATGTATGGCTGAAAGTATTAGGGCTTAACTATTAATATTTTCATTGTGAAACATCATAAAATAGTGAAACCTGCATGTCCCAATTTCCAAGAGCCCAAGTTGGCATCTTTAAAATCGTTTAAAACCCGAATTTATTTAATTCACAATGGTATAACCAAGAGAAAAGCAGATAATCCTTACATTTGAAAAAGCTGAAACCAGAAACTTTTTGGTTTTTGTGCTTGATAAAATACCTAAACACTTAATCAGTTATCAAAATTGCTGCTGATTATTATTTTGTTTATTGACTAATCAATTAACTGTTTAACTATATGAATATAGTGTAGGTTTTTCTTGACACACTTCATCGTAATATTTTCTTGAGGCATGATGGCTAGCGGACCGTGCACGGTGTCGTGCTCGAGTATACCCGCGCCTTACGATAATGCACAACACGGTGTGTCGATATAATAATATAATTGATTCTAACCCTTCAGAGCTGAAACAATTAATTGATTCTACGATCCACGATCAGTAACTATTTTGATAGTCATTTAAGTCATGTGTTCCAGCAAAAATGCCAAACATCAACTGTTCCCAGCTTCTCAATTGTGATGTTTAGTAAACTGAATATGTTTTGGTTTTAGACTGTTGGACTGTAACTGGTTAATATAACCTTGGCTGAAATTGTGATTGGCACTATTTTCTGACATTATATACAAAAAAGATCAATCGATTTATTGAGAAAATATTGCAGCCCTACTTCCCTTTGCATCATGGGACTGACTCCATTATTTCAGGGAACACATTGGCATGCATTATCACATTAATACCAAACCATCTAGTTACCTGTGGGTTAAAAACCTGCTGAATAAGCTGAATACTTAAAATACTTATACTTTTATACTTATACTTACTTAAAATAGTGCTTAAAAAGTTAAAAGAAAACCTAACGCCTTAAGATGCCCTAACTCTAAAGATGCCCTAATATAGCCTTTACTACCAACCAGGGTTGTACTTCTTGGGGGAATGAGTATAAAAAGCAGAAAATGATCATTCAAAAAATCGGTAGAGAGAGATTGTGCCAACTTCAGGAAAAAGACAAGAGTGAAAGGTTTTATTGCCTTGGATTTGGGGCGTAACCTTGTGTTATCTAAAAAAAACAAAAAAGGAGAAGAAAACAAAAACAAAAAAGACTCCTTTAAATTAAACCAAACGGAATAAAAAAATTGAAAGTTCACTTATGTTTTGCTCACCAAGGTCTATCGCACTCAGAATGTTTTGCCATTTTTGTGTGTTCTTGTACACCAAAGCGCAGATGTGTGCATTATTCTAAGTTGCTGTTGACAAGCCCTTGAATGAGTTTCATATTAAAAAGGGGAGATGTTTCGACATTGACAGAGAACATTGAGCAAACGGTACTTTACAGCACAATGTCAAACCTCTTCACTAGTCCTGACAGCACATGGCCATCCCATGACAATGTACAAACAAGGAGGGAGTGAATGAGCATTTCATTGGCAGGCCACATTGACAGAAGGTCAGAATTCATGAAAGAAGTAATCACAAGAGCAAAGCAATTGAGCAAGTAGGTGCAGCATGAATACAGTGTGAGCTGCAGACTGATCGATGAGCAGGCGACTGTGACTGTGTGCAGTATAGGGGATGGAGAGTTAACTAGAAGGCTGAGTAAATGACTGAACAAAAGAGAAAGGAGGGGGTGTACGTGTTCACAAAGGAAGAGGAGAAAAAACTGGAGGGGTTGGGAGCTTCATCTGGTCTGTGCAGGACTAATTGAGGAGGAGGGAGAGCAGGAGTGGTCTTTTTCCTCTTTATTTCCCTTGCTCTGCGATAATAAATCAGATTTTCTGCCCTTGAGACTCCTCTTGTGGTGTTTCAATGGAGAAAACGCAGGCATTCGTTTTCTGCCCTCTTTGCTCTGTCCTCTCTGTAGTCAAAAATTATAGATCCTACCCAGATTTGGTTAGAAAGAGCAAACTCCTTTGATACAATTTTAATTATGACAATAAGAGCTGCCTGTCAACCGAATGATTTCAGGTTTGACTGTAAAACAAATGTTACCTAGGGAAATTATTGAAAGAGAATTCTGGTTTATGGCACAGTATACACACAGTTGGCAGTTAATGAGATACACCTAGATAAAACTAATGTATTGTAATACAAGTTTTATATATATATATTTCTTTTTTTTTTTAGGGCTGTCAAACGATTACATTTTCTTAATCGCGATTAATCGTTGAATTTCTATAGTATGTTTTATCACATGATTAAAATTCTATTATTTTGCATTTCAGAACAGTTTTTAAGTACATATTAACAATGGAAAGCAATTCATACCAGTGTATCTTGATTGGGAATCAAATGAATGCAAAGAAAGTGACTTTATGAACTTGATTTTAAGATTTGTATTTGTTTATTATATATTTAATCTAGTCACACATTTGAATCTAGAGTCAATATTAGGGTTGGATATTGTTTGGTTTGGATATCGGTGTTAAAGTGGTACTTTTAAAACGGTACCGGTACCTTAACGGTGCCTGAACCGATACTTTTAAGAAAGTAAAAAAAAAAAAGAAGGGTACTAACAGTTGGCGACATTAAAGAATGGCTTGTTTATTGCTAAGGCCATATCGTCAAAATGAAATGCTTAATAATAATGTAATCACTATAACAATAACTTATTTCACTAGTAAATAGCTGTTGAATGACAAAAACAACCACCAGATGGGAAAAGGGCATTTAACAACAATTTTGAATGCACCATGAGGCTGTAAATTACCAGTTTCACTGAACGCTGTGTTGTTTCTCCGACGGCAGCTGCAGATTGTTACATCCCGGTGTCGGAATCCTCTACAGTAAAACACAGTCAAACTTTACACCGTTTAGCCTTAGCTGTCAGCATTGTAACTGTGTTTAATCCAGCTACTAGCTAGCGGTAGGCTAACGTTAGCTGCTGTCGAGTATAGTGTTAACTAGCGTCACGTGCAGCAATGTTTCTTTTGCCTGTAACGTCTGTTTCAGAGCATCAGAGAGAAGTGCAGGCATATCAGTGGCACCAGAATGAGGCACCGAAATCCGCGTTGCTATTCCGGCAGCAGCAGGATGTGTTACGAGGAAGTACGGCAAAATAGTATCCTGTTAGGCACGACGCAAAGCCGAGTGAAGTGAAAATAAATTAATAAATGGCGGCATGCGATTAATATGATTAGAAAAAAATTAACGCGTTAATGCTGATAGCCCTAATATATATATATATATATATATATATATATATATATATACACACATATACACACACACATATATATACACACACACACACACACACACCCCCCTAAAGGATTATTAGGAACACCCTACTAATACCGTGTTTGACCCCCTTTCACCTTCAGAACTGCCTTAATTCTTCGTGGCATTGATTCAACAAGTTGTTGGCCCATATTGATAGGATAGCATCTTGCAGTTGATGGAGATTCATGGGATGGACATCCAGGGCACGAAGCTCCCGTACCACCACATCCCAAAGATGTTCTATTGGGTTGAGATCTGGTGACTGTGGGGGCCATTTTAGTACAGTGAACTCATTGTCATGTTCAAGAAACCAATTTGAAATGATTCGAGCTTTGTGACATGGTGCATTATCCTGCTGGAAGTAGCCATCAGAGGATGGGTACATGGTGGTCATAAAAGGATGGACATGGTCAGAAACAATGCTCAGGTAGGCTGTGGCAATTGGTACTAAGGGGCCTAAAGTGTGCCAAGAAAACATTCCCCACACCATTACACCACCAGCCTGCTCAGTGGTAACAAGGCATGACGGATCCATGTTCTCATTCTGTTTACGCCAAATTCTGACTCTACCATCTGAATGTCTCAACAGAAATCGAGACTCATCAGACCGGGCAACATTTTACAGTCTTCAACTGTCCAATTTTGGTGAGCTTGTGCAAATGGTAGCCTCATTTTCCTATTTTTAGTCTTCTGCTGGTGTAGCCCATCCGCCTCAAGGTTGTTCGTGTTGTGGCTTCACAAATGCTTTGCTGCATACCTCAGTTGTAACGAGTGGTTATTTGAGTCAAAGTTGATCTTCTATCAGCTGAATAGATCTGACCTCTAGAATCAACAAGGCATTTTCCCCCACAGGACTGCCGCATGCTGGATGTTTTTCCTTTTTCAGACCATTCTTTGTAAACCCTAGAAATGGTTGTGCGTGAAAATCCCAGTAACTGAGCAGATTGTGAAATACTCAAACCAGCCCGTCTGGCACCAACAACCATGCCACGCTCAAAGTTGCTTAGATCACCTTTCTTTCCCATTCTGACATTCAGTTTGGAGTTCAGGAGATTGTCTAGACCTGGCGACACCCCTAAATGCATTGAAGCATGTTGTTGGTTTTGACATCATCCTGTTATATCGTGCGATCATACGTGAATTCGCGAGATCTTGTGGGTCCTCGTGACTTCAGCTGTCAGTCATGGCCGCAGCCGTTCCGCAACAAATCCGGACCTGGTGGGTATTGAAGGATGGCGGAGCACGGAGCCAACACGCAGCGGAGCCGATCCGCAGACGTTCCGCCGTTGGTGGAAATCAGGGGTTAGCTAGTAGCTGGATTAAACACAATGGTTAAAATGCTGACAGTTTACGTTAAGCAGTGTAAAGTGTGACTGTATTTCCCTGTAGAGGATTCCAACACCGGGACGTAACAGTCTGACTGCAGCTGCTGCCAAAAAAACAACACACAGACGGTGTGTTCACTTGAAATTTGCCAGCCTTGTGGTGAATTTTAAGTTATTGTAAAATACCCTTTTCCCATCTGGTGCTTGTTTTTGTCATTTACCAGCAATTTACTGGTTATTGTTATTACATTATTAATCAATCATTTAATTTTGACCATATGGCCTTAGCAATAAACAAGCCGTTCTTTAATGTCGCCGACTGTCAATTTGTGCTCCTTTTTTATATTTTATATTATACACATTATAAATATATTATATATATATTTCGGTTCAGGCACCGGTACCGTTTTAAAAGTATCGATTTAGCACCGGTATCGAGAAAAAAAGAAGAAAAAAAACGATACCCAATCCTAATTAGACGGAATTATTGTTCGCTAGATGTACCCAATAAACTGGCAACAATAATTTTACTTAAGTTTCCGAAAAAATTAGGAATTGGTGTTAGCACCTAGACTCCCTATTTGAGTTGTTTTTTCAAGCTAATTTTACGGTTACATTGAGGTGTTCAGATGTTTGTAACCCACCTCCCCACTGATCCGAATTTTAATAGTTTGATAATTTATATCCAGGAGGATGTGTGGTAGCCTACGGTCCAATATAAAATAAGAAAATGGAGCGACTTTTTGGGTAATTTTAACATTAATTTAAAGCACATTTTAACACAAGCCCTATAATGCGACGATATTGGGGCCAATTTACCCAGACCTCCCTTCTGAAAATCAGGGGAAAGTCTGATCTCTGTCCTTGGTCACTACCAACGTTTGCCACAGAATATCCAGTAATGTGAGCGGTTTACAGATAAGATTGTATTGTGTGTCATGTCCTACTTGTGACATCATTCATTTTATGTTTTAAAGATAACTCTGGGACAGTACATCAAATGGCAATATTTATGTATAATGTTGAACATGGTGTCTGACGAGAGTCTGTGACAGAGAAGGAGAGAGAGAGAGGTGTATGAGAGAAAAATCAGCAATACTGTAAATTAATTGAGTTTGCACTGAAAATAGTTGTTATCCTGTACATTCAAGAACTCCTGTTTTACAGTTTTTTGCTTTTCTTGTGTTTTGTATGCTTGTGATTTGACAGCTGATAATTGCATTATCCTTGTGTGCGATACTACCCGATTTCAAAATATGTTAAGGTTTTCAAACTCTTAGTTAATTAGGCCCCCTTTCAGTGTTTACTGTAACACAAATGCTGTTTCAGTCTCCCCCATGATATTTATATTATTATATATTATTTATTTTTAAGATTATTTTTGGGGCCTTATTTATAGAGGACAGCTGAAGACATGAAAGGAGAGAGAGAGGGGGAATGACATGCAGCAAAGGGCCGCAGGTCGGAGTCAAATCCGCGGCGTCGAGGAGTAAACCTCTACGCCTATATAAGGGCGTCTGCTCTACCAGGTGAGCTACCCAGGCGCCCACGAGTTTTGTTTGTTAACCATCACAACTAGCCTCGCAGCTATTTTTCTAAACAAACAAACAAACCATTCTGTATTCGGTATCTTTCTGTGACCTTTGTGGTGCATGCACACTCCCTCTTTCCCACTAGGTTTTCATGTGACTAACCCTGAAAACTTCACTTTCCCACTTATTTCAAGTTCTCTCCAGGTGAAGTTGTCAAATGAACCCCTCACTCCTCCTCTTTCTCAGGTCACAGGAGAAGTGGATTATCTTAGCTTTATCACCCCAGTGCTCTAGCATTAACTCCACTCTCCTCTCTGTCCCCGCTGAGTCATGTTACCTCACAGCATGGAGCGCCGCAAAGTTAATCCCCACCACAACAGATCACAGTTACAGGTAATCTGCCACCGCCGTGACTCTAATCCCATCATGTGCACACAGAAAACACTTAACTACGCGCAAACACAAACTGACATACAGGAGGTATGCATCCACAGGTGTTAAGTATAAAGATTTGACCAGTCACACAGTTAACACTGTAAAATATAATAGCCCAGGGCATTCAAGCCTGTTTATGCACACACAGTCGAACCCGGACTACTCGTCTCCACACAATGAAGCTAGCAGTTAGAACGTAAGGAAAGAAAGTCACCTGGCCTTTCAATCCTCTCGCCCTCTCAAACCCTGTGATTAAGAGATTGGCCTTGCAGGACAAGGGGAGGAACGAAAACGACAGAACTGAAAAATGAGAGGTCTTACTCTCTCTCTCACACACACACACACACACACACACACACACACACACACACACACACACACACACACACACACACACACACACACACACACACACACACACACACACACACACACACACACGGTAAGAGCTCTACAAGTCAAAGATAAGGTTTCTCTGGCCTCTGTTCTCTTCACGGCTGGTTAGAGGTTAGGGCCTGGGTGTCTCAACTTACTGGCCCCTGCAGTGATTTGGCGGTGGGACCAGCCCACACCCAGCCGGGTCTTAGCATTTTATTAATTGTCTAAAAAGGCACACTTTGCCTCTCTCACTTTCTAAAGGGAGAGAATAAAACATAAGAGATGAAAGACAGTGAAAGAAATTAGTTAGCAGAAGGGACCAAAAACCTCCAAAATTTAGAGAAAGACAAATAAACAAACAAATAAGGAATTAATGGTTATATTAAAAGTAATTTTAAAAGAGAAAATGCTGTATCTTTAAAAAATAAAAAAGGACCATAAAGCTAGATGTACCTCCTTCAAAGTAAACCTCCTAGCTTCACTTTCCATTATGAGTGTACAAGGTGCAATCTATGCTCCATAGGAAGAGCATGGGATTCATAATGTGTGGGACACAATACCTTAGGCTCATTGAAAATGGGTTGAAAAGAGGCAGAACCCTTAAAAACAGCGAGGCAGAGAGAGAGGGAGAGAGGGGACAAAGATCACTCATCTGCTGAAAGAATAGTTCAAGGCCACCGTGCATTAGCTTTTAGCAGGATGGATTAAGTCAAGTTTGAGAGTGCGCATCCTAAACCTCCCCCATGTCCCCTTCTTACCCCTCCCATATACTCTCCTTTCAGAATAATAGCATAAAAAATGGCAACATAATACCATCTCATTGCATCATATTCCAAAATGGGAAAAAAAAAGACAGGGAACAAAAGCGTTGGGGCTATGGGTCTTTCGCTCTCGCCTCTCCATGTACTCTCTCACTCGTTCACTCGCTCGCCGGCCCCTGCAGCCTGACAGCCTACCCTCTCTCCGACTCGCCTAGCTGGCAAAAAGCTGCTTTGTTGCCATAGTATCAACTCCCACTTTTGATACTGTCATTTCAAGTAGGATATGGTAGCCTTGATACAATATGTTCCCTATTTCCATTAAAATAGTTGTCGAAGAGGATGCTGTAGACTTTGGATTACACTTGACTGTGCCTGACAAGCGCCCCCCCCCACACACACACCCACTCCCCATCTCTCCCCATTTTATTAATGACCAAAGGCCCCCACCCCATAGCCCAAATGGAAAAGAGAAAGAAAGTGAGAGGGAGAAGCCATGGGAGTAAAGAAGAGGAGGGGTAGAAGACTGAGTGAGAGTGAGCGACAGAGCTTTAAGAGGCCTTTTATGTACTCCTATCCATAAACAAAGTGAGATCCCAAAGTTCGTTCCCCTGAATACACTCCCTGGATGATATGGGAACTAACTAAAGACAAGAAATGTTGATAATATCCAACACCCCCTCACACGCACGTGCACACGCACACACACACAAATAAATACACTATGCTGCTTAAGGGGGTCCTCTCAAAGCAGCAACCACCAAAAAAAACATTAAGGTGATATGATAGGATTCTGCAGAATAGCTATGTCCATTAGGGACATGAAAAACATGTGCAGAGGCAGAAAAGAAAGAACACCAAACCTACCAGCTTCCTGTGGTCTATAAGCCATTTAAGAATACGCTTAAAACGAAGGGATTTAGGTGAGAACAAAAATCCATTGTTTCAACACATGGACATTACAAGTCTGCTCAGGCAAAATGAGATATCCGCCTCCTTTCACTATGAACTTCACTTCCACCTCTTTAAAAACCTGACTGAAAGAAGTAGATTGATCCCATTGATTATAAACACCAAATACAGGCCTGGTTGTTAACAAGTGACTGTGTAACCTGCGTCACACCTACTGCAGCCAGTTGGCTTCTCACATGATAACCCAATCTTCATACAACTTGTTTTACCACTAACTTGATGAACATTCTGACACTGCCAATGAGTCACAAGCCAAATACATAAGCTGACATTCATTTAAATAGAGTCAAGGAAAGCTTTACAATTTCATAGAAGGAATAAGTCCTTGCACTGGTGTTTACACTATACATTAAACCATATAGGTATCAAAGGGGCTTCAGCAACACATTATGAACCAGGCAACTGACTGCACACAGCTGGGAGTGAAATGGGATAAGTAGGCAATGGGATGAAGGCTGGTGAGGGGGTGGCTTTCTGCCCTCCCTTGGGTGGGGGGGTAAGGATGGGGAATAAACACTCCAGCTCCCCCACACCCTGGCCTGTTTCATTCTTCTTTTCTCTCAATGAGGGGATTAGGTAGACTCTCTCAGTGCGGCCACAAGGGCTCTCTCGATTTCGGGTTGGATAGCAGGACAGTGGTGAGAACTGGAGACAAGGGAATGAGTTATAAACAGAAACTGTCTGGCATAATTAGATGATAGAATGAAAGTAGTTTGAAATATTATGAGTAAGAAAGAAACAAAAAAAGCACAGCACAGGCTATGCATTCCAGACCAAGGCATTGTGGCTAACACTCTTAACATGCTGGAGATGGAGTAAAATGCTTCTAAAGAAAGCTGAAGAAAGGAGAAGAAGAGAAGCAAAGCAAAGTTGACACCACGTTTGTTAAGAAGTGAGGGATGCGCCGCATCTTCTGTGGTCTTATGCAAAGCAGGGTCACACAGGGCTATGAGGTGCACAATAATGCTGATTACACGCATATGTTAATTATTACACGCTAATCAAGTACAGTAGCCTTATATTCAACACTAATGCCTGGAGACAGCTTCTCTTCCCTCATTCCATTTCTTTAAAGGTAAAGAGAAACTATAAATACTTTAAAGGATGCTCACCAATTTAAATACACTAGGCCACTAACTACAGGGGTGTCAGTCAACTGAAATTACAATTTAATAAAAGATAAGAGATGAAGCAATCAGATGAGACTAGTGACTGCCTGACAATTTCAATACAGCCTGCACATTAAAAGTGCATACAGTGGAGTCCTGGAATGGCTGAATTTAAGCAAAATTGTATGTGGTGAGAGATATGATGAAAAATTAAACCACGCAAATTGCTTTGAAAGAAAAGCTTTTGTTACATCCTAAAAATGGTGCAATTTTAAAGAAAACCATACAACTTCCCCTTGTGTTTGTGTTGCTACATATAGGATAGAGACTCTTATAGCTGGTCATTTTGTAATTGAGCACTGAAACAATGCCTAATTTAAGCTTGACAATTCATTCTTGACCTTAGAAACAGCAGGTGATAAAAAAAAAAAAAAAAAAAAACTCTCAGTCCAAGGTCCTCTTAGTCGCCGCTTGTTCTGGAGCTTTCAACCATATCACAATGTCTTCATAAGCACATGGAGTTTGCTGAGTTGTCATTGAACTGTAAGTGTTCAAACTTTTCATTTTCCTGAGCACCTCTAGGATTTGTCGTTCGTGTTGGCCATGTTTGAACACCTACAGTTTGATGACAATTGTGCAAACCAGCATCTGTTGATAAAGACTGTGATATGGTCTGAAGCTCCAAGACATGTGGGTAAGTGGACCTTGAGATAATTTTTGTCAATAATTTAGTATGATCATTGTCTGATATGTGTTTATTCATTGAAGTACAGTCCTAGCATTGTTTAAAAGCTGACTCTGCCTTGACTGAGGAAAATACACAGGATACAGGACAGGATCTGTGTTTTGCAATAGCTAGGATTGTCTAACCGTTACTCTCGTCACTGATTGCTCAATAATGCCAAATTTCTGGACAGTGTAAGCCAATATAACATTTCACATTCTACAAGCATTTAAATAAAATTGTTACATGTTTCTTTACACAAGCATTTAGACCAACTACTTCACCAAGATATGGCAAGACTTCTCTAAGAAGAAAAGGAATTTGTTCTCCTCTACAAGTTATTCAGTAGAGTAGGAGGAAGGAAATGTGTTGAGAGGGGGTGGGAGAGACTGGAAAGGATCAGGCAGCATGCTACATCCTGTCTACAGTTCCAGAGAAGCTGACTTGCTGAGTTATGTTCCCCTTTGGCTCGGTACTGGAGTATACTACTTTGGATGACTTTTGATGACTAATCAGTGAAGTCAGGACAAACTAAAGCATTCTTAAAACAACCAACATCCTCACTCTACACACCACTGCCACAGTTTGTTCTCTCGCCTGCCCTCAGGCAAGTGGTATCGCAGCCTAAGGAGTAGGTCTGTGCAGTTCCGCGATGGTTCAGACTATTGAACAGCACCACACTGTAAACTGAGACAATGTGAACATATGTACAGGTGTATGCATATGATATATGTATACACATGTGTATTTCTACAGCTCATATTTTTTATTGCTAGTTATCTTATTTATATATCATATTTTTACTACACCATATTTATTTATTTATAATTGAATTCTTCTAGCTGCTGTTGGATTTTTTTTAGATCTGTTTTTATGGTGGTCTTATGCAACATAATTTCGTTCTGACAATAAAAAATAATCTTGAATCTTGAACTACTGTAATATTAGTATGATGTGTATATGGAAGAAGAGAGCTGAGCATTTGGTCATACAGGCCTTTTAAGTTGGTCATTAAGTGTAACCAATTCTGTTATCTCTTCTTTGCAGTCAGAAATTGGGGTGTGGTTGTAGTTCAATTCTGAATTTTCCAGGAAGGCTTTAAGTTTTCTTTTTCTTTTTTTACTTGCTGCAGGGGTTATGCAACTCTTATTTGAAGACATATGCCTTGTGTGAATTGGTAAAACAGCTGCACTGTCACGCCACTGTGGAAAAACACTTGAGGCAAATGTAAACAAACTCTCTTATTTAGCAGAGAGATAGCAACATGTCTGTTACCAGCAACGTTGAAGCAGACATTAGCAGGTTTACTGTACTTATGAACATTGTTGTGAAAATCTCTCGATGACGTATTAACAAACGTATAGTCAAATAACTTCGATTCAACACTAACATCAGTAACTAAGGTCAACTCGTTATCTCAATGGCAGATAGCTAACGTTAACCACTGTTAGCAAGTTTAACGAGTGTTACTAGTCTGCTAGCTAGCGTTAGCTAACTCTTTTCGCAAATAACCTTATCGTAGAAAGTCATTCCCACATTTAAATATCGACTCTGTGGTTGTATGTGCGTGTCTTTGACAGTGGCGATGGCGATCCTGATGTCAGTAAGTCATAACTTTCTTTGACTACAGGAAATACGTTAGATAGCTTAGGTAGCTAGCTTAAAAGCTAACGTCATTAGCAGTGTAACTGCAGGCTCACCTTCAGTCTGACTTCATACGTGGTATATCTGGTCCTGCCAACCCCGATGGTCTCAGGGTTGCTCACATCAATCTCTAGAAAATTACTTGGAGGTCCATAAGCGTCATTTAAGTTCTGAGGCTTTGAGAAGAGCCTTCTTGTGTCAGCTATGGTATCAGCCATTTCTCCCCTGTCCTTCCAGCAGCTAGGGATAGTGTTAAGTTAGCCAGAATACCAATGTTCACATTCCGTTGCTAACCTTCAAAATAAAATATTTGGTGGTTGTTGTGTCCGCGTAATAAGAAATATCGTGAAAATGTGCACTACTTTAGGAGAGTGTCTGTATTTAATGATACTCTATATTCATATATGTACTTTCACAAGCGATTCAATCGGTTACACTCCTAAAAAGTGTAGGTGTAACTTTGATGTTGAAGGCAAATCACACAAGTTCCGGTATTGCTCACTTTCGCGAGCTTGAAAGGCCAGCGCGCTACACTTCCGATCAGCTGAGGTTCAGCTGACGCTTCTCGCCCACCTGCTGCTTGGTTTGTTTACAACCTGACAGCGGGCACATCGTCCGTAATCACGTGTTTGGACGATATACATAATTTTAATCATTGTATTTGTATAATCCGGACCAATCGCGCTTCGCAATGTAAAGTAATTGCTGTTAAAATGTAAAAACACAGGTTATCCGACGTTAAGTGCTCAGAATTTAATGCTCAAAATAATATTGATTATTAAAAAACTTAATTTAGAAAACGATAAGCGGAATATTTAATCGTATTAATAAACAATGATATAACCTAGGCATATAAACAGCGATCGGCCTGGAATGCAGCAGTGTGTCATGTGGTTATGCCAAATGATTGTCAATAAAGTTTTCGCGATTTGAAACATCATGGCGGCGTACACTGTTCTTGCAGCTGTCAGATACTCAATAAATGTTTTACTAAAAGACACTGTTCTGTCCTCAAAGAATATATGCCGACTGGCAGCCATTTGCACTGGAAAAGGTACGTGTTTTTCGTCACCTTGTAGTCAATTTTATTCAGGTTGTGAGAGATAAAAACCTGTCTTCTTGGGTAACTTTGCTGGCTATATCGCCTAAAACATCTGGATTACACTTGACTGTAGCGCCATCTCTTTCCAATCACGGTTTCATTACATCTTGTGTATTTTTGTAAACGGTGTAACGATTAACACAGAATGCCTTTGCTGCAATGCTTCAAGGTTACACTAGTTGGAGGATGTGCAGTTCATCCGCATCATCCTGCTCCACTGAGTCTCCAGCAGCAGACATTTGTGCCTTCAGTGGACACTATGATCGCCTAGTTCAGTGTGGCTCCCTGAGAAAAGATGCTCAGCAGAGAAGTGTTCTCCAGCAGCTGGCTCAGCTGCAGCACACCCTGGAGAACTACAGTAACAGCATTTACTTGAACCCACCTCCACCGAGGCTAAACTCTAATGATGACATCAGTCAACTTCCAAAAGATAAAGAGCAACACATTACTACAGCTGAAAACAAAGATGGTGGATATGCTGCAAAGGTAAATAAATGATTATACATTATGATGCATGGTCTGATCAACACTCTTCAATAGAATACCATGTATGTACTCATACCGATAAATTAAACATTTTTTTTATTTCATGTTTGTTGTCCTGAAACCCATGCATTAAGTGTGATTGTCCTCATGGTTTAGATTATTCCTTATTGATAGATTTTTGACATGTAACTGGTCTCCAAAAAAGAAAGACACCTTATCAAAATCACACTGCAGACCTAACCACAATGGCAAAAGAAACCAATTTCATGATGTGTTACTCTGATTTACCCAAAATTCCCTCGGCTGCAAGGAGCAGGATAAAACATGCGCATAGACAGAACATATTTAACACATCCTCTCCAACTCTCCTAGAGCAAGCACGTTCTTCCTATCTACCAGGTGCATGACTTCTCTCTGACTTGTAAAATGAATCGGTTATTAACACAAAACATAAACTCAGTTGACTCAATAAACTCTCTCCACGTTCACTGCTCAGTAATAGTTCCTGTAGGAGAGGGAATATTTGCATGTACAAGACTACCAGGCCCATATATCGTATGATATGGTCTTCATCAGTGGGTGAAGTGTGGTCAGTTTTCATTGAGATGCATCTGTTGACATACACGTTCAGTTGCTGTTCTAATAACAAAAAAACAGCTACTGGACCTGTATGTCAACAGATCCATCTCAGTGACAATTGACCAAACTCCATCTACTCATAAAGACCATGTTTAAAAGGTCAGGGGAAAGGCCAGTAAGTGGACCTTTTGAGTCGGGTTTTGACTTGTCAGTCTTCTCTATTTCCAGTTCAAGAATCAGCCGTCATGCTTGAGCATGACTTGTGCGATGTCTGAAATCACTCCCCCTCCCTCATTCACTATTCTCTACATTATATAAACTCAATGGGAGTAGTCACTTGAGATTTTGGACATTTCTGAATCATTGTGGTTTTGCATTGTTTGGACTTAAAGCAAAAAATAGTGTACATGCTGCAGAGACTATTTCCTTTCTGGGAACTTTTGAAGTGTGCCTACATTTAAAAGAATTCTGACACTCAAATAAAATGTTGGAAGGTGAAAATAGTGAGTGATTTTGGACAGTTTACAATTTGCATGGCAGCATGGATTTGTTTAAAGCCTTTTACAGTGTGGCATCTGGACTCTTAGTCTGCTACATAAAGCCTCATTGATGTGGAGGGACTTTACAGAGTCCACTGCACTGTACTCCAGTTGTATCACTGATGGTGGTCATGGTGCTCAGGTCAAAGGAAGGGTAGGGGTCTGGGAAGTGTTTTGTGTATGTGAGTTTTGGAACGGCGTAATGTAGGGGGCTGTTGTTGTTTTTAGGTCAGGGCAGCTGACTGTCTAGTATTTGGTGGTGGGAGTTGTTTTGTTGGTTGGCTGGCACAGACACATAGGGTTAGGCTGAGATTTTGGAAGGCAGCAGGGCAGACCTCCCGCTGGGCCTATCCCGGCACCCCTCTCACTCTCTCACTGTCCCCATGCAGTAATGAGGGGATCCCTATTGTCTGGGCCATTCTTGTCCTTTTTGCTTTTGATTCGGGACTCTGACAAATACTTTGGTGTTAGGCTATCAGCACCACTGCCCCACTCTCCATTTGCACCTTATTTCTTGCTCTGTCTCCCACACACAGACACACACACACAGACACACACACACACACACACACACACACACACACACACACACACACACACACACACACATACTGACTGGAGTACTTATGCAATTATTCTGGTTTGAATCAGGTCATACCACTGTCCTTTCGGTGTCTGTTCTCTCTGTGAAAGTGCCACCATTGTCCTCACTAACTGACCAAGTCTATGAGGAGAGTACACTTGACTTAATATTGACCCAATGTGGCGTGGTTTTGCGGATGGTCGGCTAACAATGGGCCATTGTTTAGAGGGAGCCACCCTCTTCAAGTCAGACCTGCATCACTCGAGTCCTCTCTAGCAGGACAGTCGTACCACAAACCTAACTTAGACTCCCACATTCACTCCATTAACCTTCATAAGTGAGAGACATGACATCTCTGGCTGTAGATAAACATGTTCAAACAATTTTTTTTTCCTGAAGTCATTTCAAAGCCAAAGTGGTCATGTCCTGCATGTGAACTTTCCACTCATGTGCCAGTCTGTATCGTCCTAGAGGAGGTGAGACAAGGCCACAGAGCTCAGCGAGACAGAGTGGCTGAGGGACAGCCTTGTCCTTCTCCACTCTGCCGTGGCAGAATGGGTTCCAGCCACCGCTGACAATTACCCCACCATGCCAGAGGGCAGCTTGGGAAGTCAGAGAGAAGTCACACACTGTTATGCCAGAGCAGACAGGAAAGGCTTGTTGCTCTTCCAGTGTTTCACTCCAGCACAGTACAGGCAGGGATGGAGGAATGGAGGGGGTAGAGGGGATGAGTGGGGAGAGGGAGAGTTTGCCTTTTTATTCAGTTTTCAATTGGCCATTGTCTGCAAATTAAATTTTAAGAAGACAAACCTTTCTATTTAGTGCTTAGTTAATTCCAAATCTATTTGGCGTTGCCTGGTTATGGATGGACAACCACACTGTTGTTAAACCCTGTATTAAACATATATCATTTGTCCTCCTATATACAAATATGCTCCAAGTTATTATTACATGCCGTGATTAAACTGATGACGCATGCGTTAACAGAGCTGGGGCCTCTTTAGCGATATTTGGCTTTACTCAATATTCTCAGCTGGGTCACACAGAAGACGTTTTTTTGAAGCAAGGACCTTTTGATGATCGGAGGCAGGCAGCACAATGACTTCCAGCAGCACCTCAATGCAACAGTACCGTATCACAATTAGCAGCGCTAAACAGGCTGCACAGACAAGTCCACTCCATCTCGTATGGAGCCTCATCCAGTCCTCTCCGTTTTGTCTGACAAATCCCCCCATTGTTCCTCTGATGATGCTTTTCTTTCGTGGGAACCCTGGCTTGTCTTGTTGATTAGATCCCCTTTGTCTTCCTCCCCTGCGGTGGGCTAGTCTGGAGAATGTGAAACCTCACACTGTAGTGGTGGCTTAATGCCTCAACATACTTTGTTTATTAAACGATGATTCAGTCCTATATGGTAATGAATATAACAAAGTTTATGTAGCTCACCAGCTAGTGTTTTGTGCCTTTTTTAATAAGGAAACAGTACTGTACTGCACTATTGTTTATGATGACAAGCAGCCGTTATAAGATTTGGTGTAAAACAAACAGGCTTCAGTCATTTCCTCATTTTTCCTCTTTCCCTCAAAGGAGGAACCTGCTCCACCACCACCCCCCAAAGGTTTCTATGTCTATGGAGATGTTGGTAAGATCGCAAAAAAGAAAGAAATATTACTATTTTATTTTCTATGGTGCTAAATCTCTACAAAATGTCTAAGATCAGGACAGAAGTAAGAATAATAGCTTTTTCTTTAATCCCCTTC
This sequence comes from Sander vitreus, assembly GCF_031162955.1. NCBI lineage: Eukaryota > Metazoa > Chordata > Actinopteri > Perciformes > Percidae > Sander > Sander vitreus. The sequence continues at coordinate 12,093,642 of NC_135872.1, forward strand.
AGGCACAGGGAAAACCATGCTCATGGATATGTTTTACTCCCGTGTGGAAAACACTCGTAAAAAGAGAGTCCACTTCAATAGCTTCATGTTGGACATCCACAAAAGTTAGTATGATCCTCCCACTCCCACGGGACTAACTGCTAAAGGTTTGCTTGCTTGACTTTATGAAAGTTTTCTGACTCCTCAAGCGCTGGAGATCCTATATTTATCTCTCTGCTTGTCCTGAAAACCTCCTGCTAATTGTCTACCATTATGCATAAAATTACCGCTTTATTCAGTATTGTCACTGGGTTTTGGGTTGCCGACGATGCAGGTGTGCTTTAAGATATGCCTGACGTTTGTGTACTGCTTAAAGGGATCCATCGGAGGAAACAAAGCCTGCCAAAACGAAGGCTAGGGAAAATGTTCACCTATGACCCCATATCACCAGTTGCCATGGAGATCAGCAGTGAAACTTGCCTCTTGTGTTTTGACGAGTTTCAGGTGAGTGAGTTTGTGTGTGTGTGTGTGTGTGTGTGTGTGTGTGTGTGTGTGTGTGTGTGTGTGTGTGTGTGTGTGTGTGTGTGTGTGTGTGTGTGTGTGTGTGTGTGTGTGTGTGTGTGTTCTTAACATTAGTAACAAATAGCAAACCATGTATCAACTGCATACATTTGCTAAAAACTAAAATCTACTCTGTAGACACTAGTGGTAATTGTAATGGTAAAATATACTGCTTGTTCAACTTTATGTAATAATGGCATGCCAATGCAAAGGAATGTTATAGTAAACAAAAAAATACCCGTTGGCTGGAAGGATTAAATAAATACCCATATAGTCCTTAAAATGTTCCAAAGATTTAAAGTAAGTATGTCTTTTAGGGCATCTTGTTTATATAGTATAAATAATATCTTAAGGCATTCTAAAGGTTTAAACAAGTTTGCAAAGAGAAACAAAATCCCAAACGACCAGGATGTTGTACAATATGTCAAATAATGTTCCAGATAAAACAATTTGATGCCACAACAGTCATTCTGACCTACAGTCATGCTGAAGTAATAATTTGTACATTATTCCGACATTTTCTTTATGCTTCATTTTTTAATATGTGTAGCTACTGGCATATTCAATATTCGAGGGGAATGGTGAATCAACAGCAGCTTTGTTACAGAGTAGAACCACACACACAAAGCCAGAGTCAGTAGCAAGCCACAGGACATGAGATTTTAGGATATACTCACAGATCAGAGATTTTGAAATCTCAAAAGAAGGAAACGCATTTTAGCGGGGGTTTTTTTGTGGGTAGTAATAACTGATTTATGGTTTACCGTTCTCTCTTGCTAGATCATGAATGGGTCAAGAAAACATGTTAAATGTTGTACTCTGTGTATTCTGAGTATTGAGTGTTCAATCTGTGATCACTATTAGTATTATATTCTGATCTTGATTCTCCCACAAAAACAAGACTGGGGACACCTAGTGGCCTTTTTGAATATGGCATAATTCTAAAATGACTTCCAGTAGCAATGAAACATTCTCTCTCCTTAGTATGTGGTAAAGTAGTACTTTACTAGTATAGTAGTAGTAAATACATTTGCAGTGTCACATGTATCAATGTATGACAATTTGTTGTCATTACATTGGAACTGTAGCAGTCAGTTGAGTTAGTGATCTGCTCCTGTTGCTTGTTTATGCACTGACACAAACATTACAACAAGTCACCCAAAGTTTTTGTACACTGGATTTACACAACTAAAAGGCACCATTAGCCATTAGTGCAGCAGAACTTCTCATTATTTTACCCTTTGGTGTCAAAGGAGAGCGCCACTACTGAAGCTCTCTCTATTCTCTGTAAGGTAGTTAGTCATTCACTGATTAGAGAAAGACGTGTGCTTCTGTCTTTATCATTAGCCAGCCACACACATCTGTTTGCAGCACAATGTCGTTCCTCTTACTGATATCATTACAGTTAATGCCAGAAGGTCAAAGGTCACAGAAGGTGCGCTTGCTCTCTCTAATCACTCTCTATGCATCTGCGAGGATCAAGAGCCGCTCCTTTCATCCGCCCGTCTTTCACATTTTAAACTGCGGCGCTGTTTGTGCATTCTCATTGATTTGTTTTGTTTGCCGTCGCCAGCTTTGCTGTTTTCGCTTGTCGACTGTTGCTACTGGTGAATGGAGGGGAAACAAGCGGACATGTGCATGTTGTTTGTGATGCATAAACAAGAGGTTGGGAGAGTTGGGGGTAGGGGGTCTATACCAATCAGCATCCTCCTCCACTCAGGCATGCAAATGAGGCTTTGGGTATCAGTCGCACTCTCCTGCTTCCTTAAGTGAGTGGAGCTAGAAAGCGACTGGCTGCGGCGGGTCAGATGGATCTTATCCTCTTAAATGCTAATGACATTTCTCCATTCTCTTCATTAGCGCCGTGCCATTATCAGTAATTTGTAGCCCCCCCCTACCTCCTTTTACGGCCCCCACCCAGCTCCTCTAATGAATACTCGCCATTGAGAGGTCTAAGATGGAAAGATGAGGAAGAGAGCGAGGAGGGAAGAAGAAGAGTGAGAAGAAAACGCTTGAGCATCATTGTCTCAGGGCCTCAGTCACTGTGCAGCCTCTGTGAAACTGCTCATAGGTTGTGTACATAAAGAGGTGTAACATCAAAAGAGGTTTAATTTAGCACCCATGTGTCTCACTGTAAACAGACAGCCGCTTGAGTAATTGGATGCTCATTTGAATATCGGCATTGGCTGACGGAGATTGCACCATTATTTTTGTGTTCCACAAGTGCTACATCAGTCCCCTCCACCTTTCTCATTCTGTGGGTACCCATTCTCTTTTGCTCGTCCCCTACTCATTCAGCAATCAATATTGCCCCTCATACTATCCCCATGTTGAGGGCACATGAATAAACAAATCCGGGTTGTATAAAAGGTCATTTTTAAATGATTCTTTTGAAATGAAAATAAAATCCTGCGGTCAGAGAAAATGGGGGCCCCTTCAGAGAGACACAGAGCCTTGGCTTTCTGTTGATTCTCATTACGCGCACACACAATTACTCACACACACACACGCACACACTAATTTGATGCCCCTAGCCACCTCTCCTTAGCTAAAATCAAGGCTTTAACACAAATGTTAATCAAGTATTGGCAAGGGCAGTGGGGCTAATATGCAAAAGCAGAAGACTCTCCAGGGTATGAAAGGAGGCGTATGTCGTGGGTATGGCCATCAGAAGTGCCTGTTATACACAGGGAAGTAGGTAAGAGGGGAGTAAGAGTAGAGGGCGGGGCAGAAGTCTTCCTTTTATTCAAGAAATCCATGTCTTTTCCTTTAAGATAATAGCAAAGTAACTTGAACTGTATCTCTCAATTTACTTAAAATGTGGCTGGTATACTGGGAAATAAAGTTTCTCCTCTAAATTGGATTCTTTCTGCAGCAATAATTTTGCAAGGGAAATTGTTTCGTTGAATGTATGTCATATTGGAAGAAAAGTTAATTTATTTATGTGTTGAATATAAATGACAATTAGCATGGGACTGACATGCTGCTTTGACTACTGTGCAAAAGAACAACCGAGGTGAAAAAGAGAGGGATGAGAACAAAAGTGAGAGCATTGGATTACTAATAGAAAGGTCAGAGCTCTTCATTTAACGTCCTTGCTTCAGCATTGTCATTGACCTTTGTTTACTGTGGACTCGTGGAAATGATGTAGATGAAAAAGGCAGCGGACAGTTGAATTGGATTTATGTATTATAGCCTTGTTTAGGTTGTAGTGTTTTAGTATTGTGTTGTAGTCCTTGTGTAGCCTCAATCTATCCATCTTGGATAGAGGCTTTGTCTGCCATCATGACCCCAGTCGGAATTCACACTGCTCCATTTTCATCATTCTTTTCTTCCTCTTTTTTTCTAGCTTGCGTTCAGTCATTCTCACGTCTGCTCAGTTGATTAGCTCGGGACCACTGCATTGCCTCAGCTACTTGTCCTCAGCAGAAAGCCGCTTCGTGATCATTTGCAGTCAGTTCAAGGGGTTTAGAGGTGTGTGTGTGTGTGTGTGTGTGTGTGTGTGTGTGTGTGTGTGTGTGTGTGTGTGTGTGTGTGTGTGTGTGTGTGTGTGTGTGTGTGTGTGTGTGTGTGTGTGTGTGTGTGTGTGTGTGTGTGTGTGTGTGTGTGGAGATGCGGGTGTGAATGGTCATGACTAGACACAAAGGATTGAATGAGCACACCTGAATGACACTAATCAACATGGAGTGTTGATGGCATGGTTTGACCTCAGACGCACACACACACACGTACTGTTGCAAGAAAAGCTAAAGTATACAGTACGTGAATGTGTCTCTCTTCTTCTCTGGTTCTATTCAGGTGACCGACATTGCTGATGCCATGATCCTGAAGCAGCTGTTTGAGACATTGTTCAAGACCGGAGTGGTGGTGGTGACCACCTCCAACAGACCCCCTGATGGTACGATGACTGGTGTTACTGGAGCTATTGTTTATTCATTATATTTTTGTCACTAAACACACAGAGCAGTAAATAGGTAGGATGGTTTAGTGCAAAAATGCAGCCATCAGAGTAACACTGTAGTAGCACTCTTTTCTTTCCTCAGAATTTGCCATTACGCACTAAGTAGTAAAAGTAAACGAGCATCATAGTAACAAAAACAAAACAACTATAACAACAAATATATTACATTCTCCCAATATTGCAGGAACAAATAATCATTTTACATAATGGTACAGAATTTTAAGTAGCTACATCACAACATATATCTGACAATGTTTTTTCTTGCTGTGGATCTAACAAACAAATAAGGTAGTTTTAAGCCATATGATCCCCATTAATGAAACAATAACTTCCAAATACATCACGTAGAAATGAATGCTTTCTAACACTAACTCTACTCTAATAATAACTTGCTGACGAAAACATTTAGCACCACAAGTAACAATTGTATTGCAAAAGCTGCACTTTAACTCATTTGTAAGTTGACTGATCATTGATAAGAAAGAGAACGGAAGAAAACCAAAGTGTCCAAGTAGAACAGAGAGAGTTCTCCGCGCTTCTGCAAACCACAACAATCCAGTGCAACCAGGGCAGGACAAGTCAGTGTAGAGTAAAAAGATCGCCGGTACTCAAAACAAAAGTTATTTCAGCAGCCTGTTTTTTCCTCTTGCTTAGTCTGCTAAGCTAAAGTGCTTAGTAGTTTTGCTTAAAAGATATCTCACATACCCACAGCCATATTTAGTCATACTGAATGTGACAAAATGAAGTGCCTTACACAGGAACACTTCACTGTTTTAAGTTTTTTTTTCATCAGAAAGGCATTTCCAGAAAATTAAACCAACAAAATTGTAGCTGCAGCACATTTTTCCAGTGCTGCAATGAAGTAAAAACCATTGATGAGTAATTGAAAAGCACATTATCCTTCTAATTAACTGTTCATCAAAATTAAACACCATTTAACACTTCTCTAAAGTACTTTTATATTTTATCTAAATATTTGTGAATATACACCATCTGGTGTTATCTGAAGTTGTTTCCAGTTTCCGTTTACAGTACATCAGTTGATTATGTCACTTATAAATCATAGTCCTTTTGTGGGTGTACAATATAACATTGTACGTTGGAGAAGAGTTTTGCAACATGTTTAATGTTGATGAGCAACTGCTAGTTGTCAAGAATTGTCGGCTTTTACCACTTCCTGCGAGCTTGCATGAATGAAAGGTAGTCTATCTAAGGACTTGGAAGGCAAAAGTCTCACAGTAAAACATTGTCGAACAATTCCTTAGCCTTGAAGCTCCTCTAAACTACACCAGTAAACCATCTGCCTGCAGCAGAAATAACAATACAAATTTTCCTGGAACATCAATGTTTGCTTCTCCTCCTCCTGAACCAACACATTTCTCAGTTACTTTACATGCATCTAGTTTATTCACTTAATATTCACTTAAAACGTTTATCCAAAAGTGCTTGGCTCCATCAAAAATCAATTTACAAGACCACGCCGACTACTTAAACAGCAAATAACCAGAAAAAAAGGTGAGGAACATTTGAAACAGCTCTCACTTTTAGAGACATGACACAACCTTTAAACAGTCTTTGATGTTGCATTTACTGCCAGCGGAGAAAGGTTGGAGAAAGAATGATCAAGGTGGAGATAAATGCATGATGTGCTATTTTCTCGGAGAAGACGTTGATGCCTCAAAGTCTCGAGTGGGTAGGAAGTGGATGGCAGCAAGATAGCTCTCGTAGACAAAGACGCCCGCCTCTGATATTTACTAGCTATTAAGAACAAAGCGTCAAACCATGCAAACTTGATAGAGAGCCTACTTGGTATTAATTACATGGTTAATGGAACACTGAAAGCCATAAGAGACAACTGGACATGAAAGGCATACATTTTCCATCTTTATTGATGTGGAGATGCTGGTATCAAACAGCCCTAGATGTGTTTGGAGGGGGAATTTAGAGGTTTATGCTAGAACGGCTAAAGTATCTTTTTATTGTTTTTATATACTGATGGAGTTTAATGAGATTGAGGAGGGTTAGGGGGGTAAATGGTGTATTTTGGAGTGGAACAACCTCAGTGCAGTTTATATTAAATGACTTAAGTCTGTGTGAGCTTATTTTAATTAATTTAAATAAGTTCCTGTAATAATTTTCCTTGTCAGTGGTATTGGTTACATCTATGGTACAATATCATTGAAAATAGTCTTCTGGAATTAAAAATAGCTTGTTTTAGTGGCTTTCAAAGCATACACCCTTAAATTAATAGTTTGACATTTTGGGAAATAGGCATATTTGCTTTCTAACTCAGAGTTAGGTGAGAAGATTGATACTCTCATGATTGCACAGTAAATATGAAGCTACCGTTATTAGTCAGTTAGCTTAGCTTAACACTGGAAACCGGGGGGGGGGGCAGCTAGCCTCTAAAGCTCACATATTAACACGTTATATCTCTTTATTTGTATCTGTACAAATACATGACACAATGTGGTTTTACGGGAGGTTATATGGCGGACTATTTTTGGGATCACTGCTCCCAGCCAAGAAATAGTCCAGGACACAAACCCCTGTAAAACCACAACTGGTGTATGAACTAAACACACCATACATAACTGTTGAACTTTAGAAGTGCTGTAGCCTTTGTAACCTTTGAACAGAGCCGGATTATTTCCTTTTTCCAGTCTTTGTGCTAAGCTAACTGTCTCCTGTTTCCAGTGTCATATTTAATGCACAGACATCACAGTGGTATCGATCTCCTGAAAAAAGTCTCGGCAAGAAAGCGAACAAGGGTTTGTCCCGAATATTGAACTATTCCTTTAATCTTTGTACTAGTCATGTCTCATAGACCGCACAGTCCATTACAGTATAGGAGTTGTCAAGCATGTGTGTTGGGTCCTGCTGTAGTAAGCTTAAGCCCAAACATCAACAACTACCGCTTGTTTGCGTTCGCAGCTGGAGGGAGCTAAGCCCCGATGTGTGTCTGTGTGTCTTTGTCCGTGTTTGTGTGTGAATCCCTATCTGTTTTATCTGTCTATCAGGGATGCTACTTCAGATGTAATTTGTTCCAGCCGAGCTAATTGAAACATCTATTCAGCAAGCTGCTGTGGACATTGTCCGCGCTGAAAAGGCGACAGTCCTTTCTCTCGCCACCATTGTTTGGGAATGTAATGAATTTTATGTTGCTGCCGCTGCCGGTGGAGAAATCCATTTTTCTCTCCTGGTCCCAGTCCTTTTGTCGTACCTCCCCACCCATCCTTCAGTTCATCAATAGCCACTTTATCTGCCAATCTGCGGTGAGGGAATGACATTATTAGGAGGCTAAACAGCAGCTCTAATACAGGCCCTCCCCTCCTCTTTCAGATCTGTACAAAAACGGACTTCAGAGGAACACCTTTCTACCTTTCATCGACGTGCTGAAGGTAGAGACAAAGTCATCCCTCTCTCTTGTCTTGTTAATTAATTCACTTGTTTATGACACACACAAACACACACACACTTGCATGTGCGCTTCTGTCCCTCTGTCTGTCTTTTTTTTTTTACAAGTTGCTCTTTAGTGGTTTGATGTGTTTTGCTTCCTGGATGCCTCGCAGAGTGTCACAAAGCTGTCTTTGATCATACCAGGGCACGTTGAAAGACTCACAGAGAGAAAGGTAGGGAGAGATGGAAAGAGCGCGAGTGAGCACAGGTAATGTGAATGAGAGATGGGCGGACGAGCTGAGTGACTGACCCAGACTGCTTGCATTTCAAAAGTAAGGGGGAGGGCGAGTGCTGGGCAAGAGGAGAGGAGCGATGCAGTGGTTAGCATTTCCAGCAAAAAATCTGCTTTGCAATTTAAACAGGTAGCACCATTATCCTGCCTGCATCTCAGATTATCATTGATGTGTTTTGGAGTGATCATGATCATAAATAATTGCATAATAATTTGTTGTCATGCATTTTGCAACAGAGAAGGGCAGCATTCTTGCACCTTTTATTGGTATTTAGTCCAAATAGTAATTTCTTTCACTGTTCATAAGAGAAAATGACAGACACCAAATGACGAAATGACAGAGCAAACAAATGTAATGTATAATGTATGAACAGACATACAAATGTATACTTTTATTTACGTACAGACCTAAGTAAGTTCTCAGCAAAAGTTTGGCTGAGTTGCACTCACAGCCGATATAAGGGTTAGGGTAAATGCTCTCTTGTGACCGAAGTACTGAATATCACCACTCAGTGCTACTTGAATTGTATGGCTTAATGAAGGAATTTTTTTAATTTTAGAATATATTGAAAATAAAATATCTGATATATTGGTACTTATATGTACTATGATTGTGAATATGCTATCTTATGAAAGTTATTAGCATAATTTAGAAATCTGGTAAGAATATTACGTTAGGAATACAGCTATTTAAATATGAGTTTATATACTGCATAACATGAGCTCATATGATGATGAATTTCCGTCTTCCCAAATATCACTATTAGTCTGATTGGCCTAAATAATAATAATATGATAATAAGTATGTTATTGGAAGATTATTATGATCCCAGTACCTGTTACATCACAAACCTCAATGTGAGTACCGTTGTGCACGAAATAAGAAAAAAATAGTAGGAAATCGCAACACAATTGCTTAAACAAAAGGAACATGGTTGATCTGCTGTGCCCAGGCTACAAACCGTTCTCGCTTTGCCAGACCTACCTCCAGCGCTGCAGAGGATGGTCTGGCTAGTCCACACAGTCCTTTAAACCAATCACAATCGTCATGGGCGGCGCTTAGCGCAACACGGAGCCCTGTTGCCTCTGCAAAATAGCCTCAGCAAGGAACTTGTTTTGGTGGCACGTGTACATTTTAAAAGTTGTTTTAGTCGTGCAACAGAATACTCAGATTGGATAGATAGTCTAGCTAGCTGTCTGGATTTACCCTGCAGAGATCTGAGGAGCAGTTAACCATAGTCCTCATAAATCGACCGGGGTTTAAAATTCCAACACAAAAAAGCGTAAGTTAACAGATATCCGGCCGAAAAGAAGCGACATAAGGCGGAATTTCCGGCAGCAACGGAGCAATCCCGGAAGTGATAGATCGTGGATATAGACTAGGGTTAGGGGTCATCAGAACGCCACTGTATCTTTACACGCACACACACACACACACACACACACACACACACACACACACACAAATGTAAACGCACTATAACTGGGGAGGCCCTGAAGTCACCCTGCTCCCCACCCACTCTGCTAGCAGCACCCTTGCCCTCTCTAATCCACCCTCATCAAGGTCCTGAATCCCTGTTGTCCCTCTCTGCCCCACACTACCTCCTCTCTTTCAGGGTTTCATGTTCTCCTTTGTGAGGCCATCTGGTTTTTAGGGTCGGGTTTTTTTGGGGGGTGCACAGTGTTCTCTATAGCAGCCTGTTCTGTAAAGTTAAAGCGTGTTTTAGCAGGGTCATGCTGCTAACTAGCTGACCCTTGATAGATTGAATTAATGCTTGCAGGGCTCGGTGGTGCGGGGTCCTCCTCCCTGATGCAGCTCACTCTTGTATGTGCATGCCTGAGTGTATTTCTATAGCGGGCGAGGTAGTGAATGAGGGTGTTAAAAAGTAAAAATAGCCTCTGACCTCTCCTCCCTATCACCTGAGCTGGAGTGGTAGAGGTTAATCCACCGCCTCTGTCCGCCTGTGTTGACATCTTTATTTAACTATTGACTTCTGATTAGTTGGGACCCCCTTTTTCCTCAGCACCCCATCCCGCCCCAAATTGTCCAGTTTCCTAATCTTAAAAATAAGAAATCATTAGATCAAGTAAAAAAAGACCCACTTGCCATACATTAAAAAAAGAATATAGCTTCACTAAACCGAAAAGTGTCTTAGGTGCTGCTTTTCACTTTTTAGTTTGTTTTCTAGTTTTTTTTTTTTTCATCCACTCAGTCATTTTGTAATTTCTTGTCCTTTTTAGTGTCTCTGTGGACTCCATCAGGAAAGCTATTCAGTTGTTAAGGCTCCTTTTTTCTTTGTAGCCATGGAAATGCTCAGCATTCTGTAAAATACAGGGTTAAAGGGCTTTTTTTAATGGACACTGCCAGAATTGTAACTAAGACACTTTTTCTCTCTCACAAACTGTCCTTACTCTCCACTCCACTCCTCATTTCCCATCCTCTCTCTACCCGTCATCCCTGTTCTTTACTATCCTGCTCTGCTCACTGGCTTTACTCACCCAAGGTCAGTTCTCTATATTTTGGTAGCAGAATAGTGACTTTATTTTCCCTCCGCTTGTCTGATTGCAGTTGCGTACAATACTGCTGAGGTAGGGAAACAACCCTGAGACAACTTTGAGTATCTCTGGGTTTCCTGCTGTTTTTAACCCTTCTTTTGATTCGCTCTCCTACTCTTTTTTGTGTGTCATTCTTAATAATTGCTGTGTGCTGTGTTGGTGATGATAAAAAAGAAATATATAAATAAAAACAGGATTATAGAGAAAGACAAATTGAGGAATGAGAGGGATGTGGTCCTCCAGTGAAGACCTTGGTGAGAAGGACTGCCTGTGAAGAGCCGGCAGCCTGCCAGTTCAAATCAAATTGATGTTGATATTTGGGGACTCGCAATGTCTTCCAGAGCATTTAATGGCATGGACCAATAATAAAGGACAAATCGATTTTTCCTCCGTTTGAACATGAGACCTTTTTTTCTGGCTCTGTATTTATCACCTAATTTTGATTGATTCGGTTACCTTGGATTATTCCCTGCTCCGTAATTGATGTGTCCCAGTGTTTTATTATTATTATATATTAAGTGTGTGCATGTGTCAGATGTATTTCATCAAGCATGCATGGCCACAGGTGCATTATTCTGTACTGTGTGTGTTCATTTGTAAAGAAAGCCAAGCAAAGGCAACACTTAATTCAGAAATGTCGCTCTTTCATCTAACTTCACTAACATGAACCATTTTCATACTTATTATGCTCTCTGCCTCTGTTGCACTCTTGATCAATCCGCTCGCCTCTTGATGTTCTGCCATGTTTTCACATTTGTAACATCATGAAGCTGAAAAGACGGCCGGTTTTTAGATGTTGTGAATTAAAATAGATTCTTAGTCAGCCTTTTAATGACAATATGGGGAGTTACTAATTTGTTACTCTACAGCATATCCTTGATGTTCCACTTCCGAGATTGCTCCGTTGCCGACGGAAATTCCACCGGATTTCCCTCATTTAGGCCGGATATCCGTTGCCTTGGGCTTCCTTTGTGTTGGCGGACTATGGTTAACCTTTTCTCAGATCTCTGCAAGGTAAATCCAGACAGCTAGCTAGACTATCTGTCCAATCTGAGTTTTCTGTTGCACGACTAAAACAACTTTTGAACGTACACATTCCAACAAAACAAGTTCCTTCCCGAGGCTATTTTGCAGCGGCACCACAGCTTTTCCCAGTGCCTAGCACCGCCCAAGACCATTGTGATTGGTTTAAAGAAATGCCAATAAACCAGAGCACGTTTTTCTCCCATCCCGGAATGCTATGTGGATTAGCCAGACCCTCCTCCGCAGCGCCACAGTGGTCTGGCAAAGCGAGACTACTAATTTGTTTACCTGAACACAAACCGGTTTTTATACCTCAGTAATACATTGTTGGTGCTATTAGTGCTTACACGAGGCAAGACAACATTATATGGTCAAGACTAAAAACCGGAGTAAATTACATTAAATGAGAGTTTAGACCAGTGCTGGCTGATCTTAAAGGGGAACGCCACTGATTTTACGCATCAGAGTCTTTACAGATCTTGAGGAATACTACTGCATATGTGAAAACAGTTGTATGAAGACTTTTGTGGCGCCAGAGGAAGCTGCGCAAAGTCTGATAAATTCTCAAGTAATGTCACTTGAGTAAATATTATTTGGGTTGGAAGACTACAAGTTTTGAAAATGAAAAAAAAAAAATCTGGGGGAGTGGAGTTAGAAAGACGTAAGCTTACCAGACCTCTGTAGCACGCTCCTCATCTCAGCTTGAGGCTACGTTAGCCGCTACTAGCATAACACACCAGAATCTCTGACCAAACAGTTGAGTTGCATTGTGGGTAATGTAGGCAGCCGGTTTTGACAATCAAGAAGAACGTGTGTAATAAAAAAAGACAATATCTCTGTTTCGGTTGCATCAATTTGTGTCCACCATGAGTCCAGCAGGAGTTGGTTACAGGAGTGCAATGATATAAATCTGTGTGGTATTATTTTAAAGGTGTGGTGAGTTGATATTATACCAGAAGATTAAAGAGGTATTTTAGTCCTAAACCATTTGGTGATTTATGAAGTAGTAGTAGCGTTTTAGAAACTGTTCTTTTATAGTCTTGAAGCTAGTGCAGAGCTTTTAGTACTGAAGCGATGTGTTCAGCTGCATTTCTTCTGTCTGTGTTGCTACCAATATGTGGAGCCTCTGTTGGCCAGGTGCAGGTAGCACAGACACCAACGAGTTTTGGAGCGGTCTGGTTTTGGGCCTCATCAGAGCTTAAGAGGGGATGAGAGTGGGGGGTCCAGTGGGGGTCCTGGATCACGAAAGGTAGGGCCTCCAACTCAAAAGATGTTTCCCCAAGAGGAGCAACCGAGGCAGGGGGAGGTTATGAGAACGACCCCTCAGAACAAACCATCGCTGGCCCAAGGCAGTCACACTTTAAGGGAATAGATCATTAGGTGTAATTAGGGTGTTCACATTATCACGTACCCCCCCAACTGCCCAAGAATGAATAAAATCACCACATACCCCCCCCCCACCCACACACACACACACACACAGCAGCTCCCCAGTTAGTGAAAAACACTTTGATGTCAGAAGAGTCGTCCAGAACTTGCCAGCATAAAGGCAGTGTTTTAAGCTTTCTCTTTTCTCTCCCGTCTCTCTCTCTCTCTCGACCTCTCTTTCTCTCCCTCCCTCTTTTCTTCTGTCCCTCTACACAAGGCTGTAAGACACACATGGTTGAATGAACGACAACCTTTCCCCTCCTCCCCTCTCCCTTTCTCTCCCCCTCTCCCCCCTTCGTCTCTTTTTCAGCCTTCCCACCCCACATTTCTTTGAGGCCTGGTCAATTCTCCGGGCCAAACAAAAAAAAAAGCATCAAATGTTTTCTGCTGCTGGGTAATGAGGGAGTGGACCTCATCAGGGCCCAATAGTCAGCTATCCTTGGCTTTTGTTGCAGCTCAATGGCACCGCGCTCTTTGAAAAACTCAAAAGCAACTTTTTGAGGAGTAATGGATAGAGAAAGATATGGCGTAGAGGGAGCGGGCGCAGAGGGGAAGCAGCGACCCCAAAAAAAAAGCCACTCTGTTTTTATGCTAAACGGCTGTCCAGAGACAGCAGCGGACAGCTTGGACAATGACATGATTGGAGCTACATGTGTTTGGATGACTTTCTTCTAAAAAGAGTCTGATTCTCATGTCTGTCATCTCTCTCTTCTGTCTCTCCCTCCCCTTTTGTGTCTGTGAGTTCGTGAATGCATCTGTGCAAGTAGTGAAACTCTTAATTTGCAGTGATGTTGCTTACATGCTGCTTTTCTGTGATTCAGCTGCACACAGTTTTCACACCGTTAGTAAAAAAAGTGAATTATGGCATGACACATGGAGATAATGAAACTAGGGAACACTGACTATTGTCCTTATTCATTTGAATCTGTCACTTTCTATGATTAAGAGTTAATTCTTTAAAATTACGTCATAATAATAATAATATTAATAATAAAAAAAATGCCCCACACAATTTCCCAGAGCCCAATGTGGGGGCAATCTTCAGATTGCTGGATTTGTCCAACATTTCAAAATCCAAATATATTTAATTTGCAATCATATAAAATAGAGAAAAGCAGCAAATTCTCATTTTTGAGAAGCTGAAACCAGTGAATTAGCCAGTTTCCACCGCACTTTTCTCATGGGACAAGGCCTTTTCTTTGTGTGTGTGGCATTTTTACATGATAAATGACAATTAGTCAATTACTTGTTTCAAATTAAGTCACAATGTGACTTCAGTATATCTTTTTTTATTATTTCTTTTGAGCAATTAGTGAGATGGAAAACTCTTTGTACGATGACGAAAGTGAACACAGGTGCAAAGAAAGGACAGAGATGCTGTCATATATTAAAAGAATTGGTAATTTGAGCATTGTATATATTATGCAAAGTCATTCTTGCCTCAATCAAATCCTAGTATTTGGGTATTATTAGTAGCCCTGATATTTTGTTCATTAAGTTGTATCATGTAGTTTAGTGTAAGTGTGCTGCTTAGATTTTATATATTGTAGACTAAACACAGAGAACTATAGTAAGTGACTTTTACACCAGACTATGTCTGGAACTAAAGATTATTTTCATCATTGATTCATCTGTTCCCTAATTTCTGGATTTAATTATTTAATTGATTAGCCTATAAAATGTCTGAAAATAATATACAATTTCTCAGAGCCCAAGGTGATGCCTTTCAATTGTTTTTTTGTCCAACAAGCAGTGATAAACCCAAAGCCAAAAAGTATCAATTTATAACAATATTAAACAGAGAAACACAGCAAATTCTCATCCAGGGAATGTTTGTTATTTTTGCTCAAAAAGACATTTCATAAATTAAAATTGTTGATTAACTAATGGATTTATCACTTAATAGTTTCAACAGTACACCTGACAAAACAGTGCAGCTGGTAGATTTGTATTAGTGTACTAGAGTATATATATATATATATATATATATATATATATATATATATATATATATATATTTCAGATTGTTGTTGTCCAGCTGTACAGAACGATGTACAGAATAAGCTAAAGGGACAGTTGGAGATGAGACTGTAAGTTGCCAAGTAGACTGACAAGGATTAGAGTCTGTGAGAGGAGCATGATGGTGGAGGGGGGAGACCACAATGTGTAGGCGGATAAAATCTTGGAGGAGTGAGAACTTGACAATCCCCTCAAGATGGATAATCAAGTAATGACCCGCAAGGCCTCAGCCTTATCTGATTATAAATAACCAATGGAATCATCATCACTGATTGTGTTTCCATTCCTCCTTTTTCCCTCTTTTATTTGTACCTCGCTTCTCCGTCAAGAAACCCATCAGCCGCCTTTGCCGACAGTTCATAAAGGGAGGGAGTAGAAGATGGCAGGAGAAAAGACAAACTGAGACTCTAATGATGTGGCGGCGATAGTGACAAGTTTTTTTCTTTCTTTTTTCCATTTTGGAGGGACTATTTACCCGTTGGTGGGGTCACAGTAGGTTGATGAAATGACACCTCCCTTTTGTGCATGGGGAAGGGCGAGTTTGTCAGGTTGTTATTAAGCCTGATTCAGCCAATTGGCTCAGAGTGGGAACCCCGTTTGTGTGAGCGGACATGGAGATAAAAAGTTGACAGCGGAGAAGAATAGAGTATTTCCGTCCCCTTGCTTTGTGATGATTACTAATTATCATGCAGCTTAAGGAGGCCAGTGGCAGAAATTCACTGATTTCATAATTTACCGGAGCGGTCGTTGAATACTCAGTCAGCCAGCGATGGCTTGGATGAGATGATATGCAATTCCTTTCTTTTCTTTGAAAGAATAGTGGAGATGATGATTTGATATAGTTTGTGGTGCACTCCCTGACATGAATCCTGTTGACGTTTTACACTATCTGGAAAAGTTTGAACTCTGCATCACAAGTTCTCCCCTGCTGTAACACACTTGAATAGCTGCAGGAACAATAGATCAGCTCAATAAACCATGAAGAAGTGACACAAAATCCTGGCGCTGTCAGAGAAGAGAAAGATGTCTCCTGCCTTCTGTGCTGCCCTGTTGTTGAATTTGTTCTCTTGTTCCTTATTTGCTCTTTGTCCATGGCAGATGAGCAGGGAAGCAATATAAACTGTTTAATAATGTTGTCACTTACTATAGCATTTCTTGGAAAGAATCCAAAATAATTTATCATGTAGAAACACAAGAATTTCAACAACAACAACAACAACAACAGACTCCTCAGCACAAACTCTGTTATCTTAAAGATTTCAACAAGGCGATCAATCTGAACCTAAAAGATAGCATCTAATTTAATAGCCTCCTATGGTTTATTCCATGTATATGGTGCACATTTTCAGTATTTCCTTTACATATTTTCAATACATCTCTGGTAACTTCGATGTGCCACAGATTAAATATCACTAGACCTATCCTTTAAATCTGATTTAAAGGACAATTCTGGCGCAAAACGAACCTAGGGGTTAATAACAGATGTGTACTCCCTCGATCGCTCTCTGGGACATGTTTTCATGCTAATCGAATGTGTTTGTAGATTGAAACAAGCTAGCGCGGACCGCTGATTAGCTTACAACACTAGTATTCGGGGCACAGGGAAAGTAAAAACAAATCGCTATTTATACCACTAAGAAGGCTGAAAATATCACCACACTTCAACAGTAGCATAATGAGGGTCCCTAAATGGTAACCAAAGCATTGAGAACTTTGTAAGTGTACAGACAGTTTATTAAAAAGACAGTTTAGAAAGACAGTAGCTCCCAAGACGGCGGCCGCCTGTATACGAGAACGTGACTGTCTTTATAATGTATCTTTTTAATAAACTGTCTGTACATTTACAAAGTTCTCAATGCTTTGGTTAACATTTAGGGACCCTCATTATGCTACCCTTGAAGTGTGGTGATATTTTGAACCTTCTTAGCGATTTGTTTTTACTTTCCCTGTGCCCCGAATACTAGCGTTATAAGCTAATCTAGCGTCTTTCAAGCTACAAACACATTCGATTAGCATGAAAACATGTCCCAGAGAGCGATCGATCGAGTACACATCTATTACTATAACCCCTAGGTTCATTTTGTGCCAGAATTGTCCTTTTAAAGGATAGATCTGGTGATATGTATTGCATATTCATCAGTTTAGAAGCTGTGTATTTCTATGCAGTAGGTTTACACATTTTATTTAGTTAGATTACAATGTTTTTAAACATGTGTTAATAGGATTAACAAAGCCAAAACATCAACTATCAACCTATGGAAATGCGCAGCAGGACAAATATCAGACCTAATGACCTCAGCCCCACAAGAACTAGAAGAGAGTGATTAGACAAGGTGTGATTTCTGTTTGTTTGTTTGTTTTGTTTTTCCTTGAGACCGCAGAGGGTCTAAACTATGAAAACACATTACTGAGTCCCACCGTTGCACTGGGTGATATGTTCCTTCATTAGGAACACACACTGTAGTTTTTCTGAGTCAATCACAAAATAAATCCACAGCTGAAAACAGTCCCTAACAGATACACTAGTTACACCTGTTTGAGTAATGTTCAGTAAAATATACAGTGCACGACTGTTTTAGGAAATGATTTAGCATTTTTTTTAAATAAGAGTATAGTTTATATTCGTGACCTGATAGTCAAGATTTCTATCTTCAGTAGGAACCAATGGGTTTAAAGCTGAGTACCACAGGCGAGGTAGGGAAGTCATAAAAGCTATGAGAGACAGAATAACACATTGTTGATTTTGGTCTTATCATTTGATTTTTAGACAATAATAAAAAAAAATAAAGTATTTACCATGAATGCTGGAAAATGCGTGGAATAAAAACAATCTTGTCACAGAGGATGAATATGTTGTAGCATAAACTGTAACCTACTCTTAATTTTTTTAATTGAATTGCAAATTAAAAACTGCAGTTTGTAAAGTAGATGTAAAGTAAACAATGTTTATACTGACATTTATAATTCTGTTATGATTACTACAATTCTAACCTAAATATTATGATTTTCTTCCTCATTACAAATACAGATTTCTTTCCTTTCAGCATTGCTTTTTCACATAGACTAGCCTACTTTAAACATTTTCCCTTTGACTGATTTTTAATTCGTCCTACTGTATTTTTGTGTTTGTGTTTATGTTTGTGCGTGTGCAGGAGTACTGCCACACCATCTGCCTAGA